>NC_041225.1:57441098-57454273 GCF_002837175.3 Physeter macrocephalus
GTGGCTCACGGGCCCAGCCGCTCCGCGGCATGTGGGATCCTCCCGGACCGGGGCACGAACCCGTGTCCCCTGCATCGGCAGGCGGACTCCCAACCACTGCGCCACCAGGGAAGCCCCATGCATGTATTCTTTTAGTCCTAAAACCACTCTGGGATTGATCCATACTAAGCCATGTTCTCAATGAGTTATTTATGGTACTTTACCATTTTTTGAGTGTATTTAACTGCTTTACCTTATTTGAACCTCAGAGAACCACAGCATAGGCAGGGAAGGTATTAAACTCAAATTTACATGTGACTAAACCAAAAACATGAAAATGGGACAAGAATTCAGACTTTCTACTACCCAAGTTGGTGGCCCTTTTATCTGCTATATATTGTTGTATCATATTTTGATACTTAGCTTAATATCAGTTTGCTTCAGGGTTATGTTGTTATAAATTCAAACGTCTAAATAACCTGCAGAAAATAAAATCGATAATGTACGTGTTCGCAGTTACCTAAATACTTGGCATCCACACAAAATGAGAGATGATTAACTGCCCATTTCACTTTTCACCTAGATATAGATAGCCAAATAATATTTTTCTACTCTTGGACTCAATCACACCATTCAAGAACCCCTACGGTAGAGAGACTGGGAGTCCCCTTTGGAAGATATCTTCGGGAATACTCCTTCTTACGCAGAGAGCATAAGTCAGGTTTCCTGTTTATCCAATGACCTGTCCATACCTACGTTTATACACATAAACATGTCACTCATTTGCCTTGCATTTGAGAGTCCAAAAATTGCTCTACAATATTTTTAAAAAATAGATTTGGGAGCCAGAAAACCAGAGCTTCATTCTTTCACAGTACATTACAAGCTCCCTGAAAACTGTAATGGATATGCCTCTTTTATCCCTGTATTCTCAATTTGTCAAATGAGGGTAATAAGCGTACCTGCCCCATAAGGACACTGTTAAACGGACTAATAAACATACATACTTTGAGCAACCTATAGTAAGCGCTCAATAAATGTTAGCTTTTAGTTTTATTATTATTACAGTTGCCAGTGCTTCTTAAAATAGGTCTGGAACACAGTAGTCATAAAATAAATGTTTATGTGGTGCATGTAAAATGAGTTGCAGTTTTGCCAATATGTGATCTGGGGGGAAGTTACTTCATCAGAAAAATAAGAATATAAAACCCACAATAATGAAAACGGCCTCACAAGGCTGTTATGAAGATTAAATGGAATAATACACATCAGAAAGGCTTTATAAAGTGTGGAATAAATGTTAATTGTCGAGTTTATTCTCTAATTTCATCCTCACAATGACACTGTTCTGCAGATGTGATTATCTTCATTTTACACATGAGGCGACAGGCTTAAAGAGGATTATGTAACTTGCTCAAGGTCACTTAGATGGCACGTAGGAACACTCAAACCAAAAAATTAGGTCTTTTTGGTCCCTCCAATTCCAGTATCCTTTTCACTATTCATAACTGCTCCATACAGAAGTATGATCTCTCTAGAACATTATTTCTGTGTGTTGCTTTGCTTGTTTTTTTATAAATGGCATTTGACAATGTTGATGAAAATGTAGTTTATATTTGAGAGAGATTTTGTCATCACAAAGGAATTAAAAAAAACAGTGCATGGCAGTAATCTAATGACAATAATTAACAACTTTAATCAATCTAAAATCCTCTTAAAAGGACTTCATCTGTCAGTTTTAGGTTATAGACATTAAAATTAAACATCTTAAAATTACACCGGAGATTTGGCATCTGATTTTCAAGAGTTTGAAGGTGGTCAAAAAAGAGAGATGAATTACTGTAGTTCTAGGTGATTTCATAGGAATTTTTCACAAAACCAAACTGGTAGAATTGTAAGTCCTCTCTGGAGAGCCCAGCCCCTGCCAGTGTGTAGGTCCCCAAAGACAAACTTTCACATATAAAAGCTCATACCAACTCTTGCTGAATCAAGCAGATGAGGCCACATAGAATGAACAGTCCCAGCTCTGTCACCTGTGCTGGCCTCTGAGGTGCCACTTCTGGCTTCCTTGTTCCTCCTCCTATAGTCTCTACCTCCAATTATTTCCTGGACATCAAATGTTGAGTCTAATGTTCATAATTCCTTCTGCCTGTGTCTCCCAGCCAACCTGGAGTTTCCTGACATTGACCTTGGCTTACCTTCTCTGACACTACACTGTAACTACTCTAATAACATCCAACTCTTTGCTTTGCCCTCTGCATTCATGGTACCCACGTGTCCCCTTTTCCCTTACTGACTTCCCTCCAAATTATGGCTTCTGGCCATAGCAGTCCAGCCCCATTTCTGCCCCTGCTCCGCTGATTTCTGATAAATGTTGGTAAATTGCTTCTTCCAATGGAAACGCAATTTACCAAACTGTGCAGTAAGTCTTCTCCTTATCCTGTTGAAAACCACCCGCCCAGTCTCAAGTAACGCAAATGGACATGTGTAATCCGTCTGTGCCATTCTGCCATAATTGTTCACCATCTCATCTAGATGCCTCTAGACTTTCCATGATATCTAAACATGCAGGTCCGAACTGGAATTGAATACTTGAGCTGCGATCTACCCAATACTGAGTGTAGGAAGACGATGACATCTAAAAGATCTGGACGCATTGCTTCTGCTAAGATGCAGTCTAGGGTTACACCGGCTTTGTTCACAGACACATTACACCACTGACTCACATGAAGCTTGAAGGCAACAAAAGCCTCCATATCTTGTTCACAGGAACTAGTGCCAGGCCAGGTCTCCCACTTCCTTATTATGCACTTGGTACTTTTTCAAAACCAAACTTCAGATCGCTGTATTTATCCCAATTCCTTCCTATAATCTAATATTAAATATTACTTAATTATTAGTATACTAAACATTATAGGAATATAACCGTATTAATGTTCTGACATTGAATTTTATTGGGAAGAAGTGGGATTTGCTAGTTCCAGGATAATCCTCTTCCGTTTTTATTAAAATTAGAACCATTTTCTGTTACTACTGTTCTTACCACCCTCACGTTGTCGTCGTCTAAGATGGGTTGTTTACGGCTGTGTCTGCAACTCCATGATGCTCACGGAACAAGCACCTACATGATAACCATTAGCTGAGGACATAAATTATTAAATGGGGAGCAAAAGCACCTGCACAGAATCTCTTGATTATTAATGTGCATGAGCTTCAACAGCTCCACTTTAAGAAAAACTGGATAGTTTTAATAATGCTAATTTTAGAGCTTTGTCTTGTTTTCAGCCATCAGTTGTCCTGGGATGTTTCGTTCTCTTCCAGTCAAATCTCAGCTGTTAAAGTAATGCTTATCGGGTCATAGACTGGCCAGCACCATAGCCGCTGTCCTTCTATCTATGGCTTGTCAGCCATTTCAGTACATGTCAACACCAATACCACAGAATATGCCGGAAACAAAATTCTGGCAAGTCTATCTGGCTTCTCTTTAGCAGCTTGTATAAATGTCTTTCCAGTTAAACTGTTGAGCCATTGGCTGAGCCAATCTGGGGAATCAGCTGTGGGTTAAGCCTGGCAGCTGAACATCATGAGATGGGATTTTACTTTACCACTACTGGGGTAGAAAAGAAATGAGGCAAAACACTGATTAGAAACATCGAAGAAATAATTCAAAACTTCCCCTTTGGTTTGTATCTTTGCAATATCTACATCTTTAAGGATAAAGATCTGTGAAATAAAGACCACAAAGAGGTAAAGAAGATAACCATTGAGATAACCATTAAACTTTGTGGGATGCCTGGTGGTCTTAGAAAACATGTCATGGAGAGATAGGGCATTCTAATAACTACACATTTATAAATTCTGGATGTAAATTCTGGGCAACAGATTCAACAGAAATATAATACACATTAAAATTAAGAAACAGGATTTCTTTCCTCTGTGCTTGTCACTGAGTCACTGCATGAACAGGAGTGGTTAAGTCTTTCAGAGTTTCTACTAGAACCGTAGCATAGGTTGGTGAGTTCTTAGGGCTTAGACATTTTTCTATAAGTTAAACAGAGGACGGGACATCAGATCCCTAGGAAATCCATTTGCATTTCCAACCTTCCCTCCAGGACACCCTCTCCCCTAGCTTCTTCTATCGAAAAGCCTCTCAAATGTCTCTTTTCTCTGCTCCCCCTCACTTCACCTCAAACTTGTGTGTAGGCTTCACTGGCCTCCTGTTGTTTTTAAAGTGGCTGCTTTTTTCCCGCGTACTTAACAGTCTAAATTATTCCTGAGTCGACCACAATCTCCTGGTGAAAATTTTACTTCTTAGATATCTTATTCTTATCAGACTGACTTGAGCTTCTTGCTAAAAGTGTGTTTAACTCGAATAATGAATTACAAAATATGCTAAATTTACAAAGTATACTAAACCTATAAATATATGACAATGGGAGCAAAGAAAGTCTTTACTATATTCTTGGGTCAGAATCTCAAGAAATTAACACCAGCTTTGGTGTTTTACAATTTACAAAGCACTTTCACACCTGTCTTTTTATTTGAATTATGACAACCTCATTATTATTATTTTTTTTTTTTCTCTGATGCGGGCCTCTCGCCGTCGTGGCCTCTCCCGTCGCGGAGCGCAGGCTCCGGACGCGCAGGCTCAGCGGCCACGGCTCGCGGGCCCGGCCGCTCCGCGGCACGTGGGATCTTCCCGGACCGGGGCGCGAAGCCGCATCCCCTGCGTCGGCAGGCGGACTCTCAACCAGTGCGCCACCAGGGAAGCCCGACAACCTCCTTATTAACAGTATTATTAAGACTGTACTACTATTATCATCTCCGCTTTACAAATAAAGAGACTGAAGGTCCAAGAAGTTCAGAAACTTGGGAGATTGAGGAATGTAACCCCAACACTCATGATTCTAAATTCAGTGCATCAGTGTTTTTCATTACTTAGTCACCTGGAACGACCCCCTTAGATTTCCACAGCAATAAGGACCACCTAAATGTCATTTTCTGACTTGGGAGAGCTAAGACTCTCTGTCTTGCCTTTGCTCCCTCCAAGTTTCAGAAAAGTTTGTTTGAAGGGGGTAATAACTAGAAAGGATCTCTTTTTTGCAAAACTGTGCCCAAGGTTCAAGGATTTCTAAGTATGATACTATTGGCCTCCAGCCCCACTTCTGGAATGGTTCCAGTTTACATCATTTCAGCTTCTTGACCCAAGAACTTGGATTTCGAGCACAGACTGTGTCTTCTTTCCAAGGGATCAGCTTTTGATAAAGTGGATGAAAACTTCTCAAACTACATTTCTACACTGTTGTCTTTCATACAAGCCTCATCACGACAGAAATAAGGAGGGATTTGGGGAGGAAAAATAAGAGAAAAAAGGGCAAAGTCCCAGGGCAGCCCTGTCAACTATCATAGACCTGACTGGGAAAGTCATGGATAGTTTTCGATCATTCTGAACATGAGTCTGATGTCTGGCAAACACTGACTTCAATTTTAACAAGCCTCAGTTTCCCAATTCTTAAAGAAAGAAAGAAGAGAATAGTATATTTTACCTCTTAGGATTTTTGTGAGAACTGACTGAGATCATGAAAGTAAAGCATAATGCGCAGAACTTGCACATAGTAAATGCTCAATAAATCCTAGTTCTTTTTATTATTATGAGATTTTATCTGTTTCTGAAGATAGAACAAACGGAGACAAATATATTTCAAGAAGGAACATAAAAGAATTAAAGGTTAAATTGTATTTCTTTGGGATGGGGTGTGTAAAATTGTCTCCATGCAGAGTTGACCCTGTTCTGTGGAAATGCTGTCTCTGGCACGCAGTTTCTGAGCATGTGACGTCGTTGGTTCCTCTGTTGCCATAGCAGCAGCCCTGCAGCCAGACAACATAGTTTTACAACAGAATGAGGTCCAGAGTCGGTCTCCCAGGCAAGCACTGAGAACCAAAAGCAGGGTTATATTCGTACATGAAATCGGGATGCAATGTCTTAGCCATTTCTTAGTTTATAAGCATTGTTTATCCTCTTCAGAGCAAAGGCAATGCTTTTCCAAGCCATGGATGGCTGCAAAAGCCAAGTAATTTTTTAAAAAGAAGAAAATTACGATAAGCCCCTCCTAATGCAAGAAGGATTAGAGAGCTTGCTACCAGCAATCAAGAAATATTTACAATAATCACATTCAGTCCAGACTGTCATCTATGAATCTAAACAGAAAACTTTAATCCTACAGACTGTAAGCTGATGCCATGGCTATATATGGTCACAGAACTCCTAAGGGAAGAAAAAGGAAAAGAAGGAGGAAAAAACCGCAGATGCCATGTCTTTTATAATTTGTGTATATGTTCTAGCACCAGGATCTGTTAACCTTGGCAAAATTTACGAGTAAGATTCATTAATCAGCTTTATTCAAGTACATGTAACACATTCCATTTTAAGAAGCCACAAACTCCCCTCCCTTTGGGAAATCTCACTGTTTACCATTCTGCATTTTCTTCACAGATAAAACTGCTAGGACAAACATCAAAGACAGCTGGATTCTGGATTCTGTGGGCTTGACCACCCCAGAGAGGGCAAGACATATTAATTTTTCTTGGGGTCAACTTTTAAGACATTTCTTTTTTTTTTTTTTCCCCTCCTTTCTCTCTACCTCTTTTTGCCTTTAGGTTAGAAAAAATACTTCGTGAAAGCATTCAAATATTCTTAGAAATGGCAAATTTTCCCACATTCTTTCTGGGTTGAAGACACTTCCACAAAGAGTTTGGGTTCTAGGGACTCTCGCTGAAGATACTTCCTCTCTTGCAGTTAACAAGCCATTGTGTATAGGGTATTTCGTTGTTTCATCATTTCCCTAGTTTAACAATGGAAAGTCATTATCTCTGGCTTTGATCTTAACATAGGAAGGGAAAGCAAATTGCCTCACCTACTAGTGAATGGAAGGGAAATCCCAGGTGGTTTATAGGGAGAGGTGTCCAGGGAATACAAACGAGAAAGGATGCTAAAGGGAAAAAAGGAATTCTTACAAAATACCAGCATCAACCTTATAGTTTCCATTGAAACTTACCCAACCAGCTTGGAAAAAAATTAAACTTTGTCATCAACTTTAAACTGAGGAAGGAATCCCAGAAATGTCGAAATGTTCATTATTATCGTCATTATTACATTTTCTGGTTTGAAGGACGTCTCTTTAAAAAGCTGTTACTATTAGATTTGTGCTGTTACAATATTAAGAGTGGGTTTAAAAAAGGGTAACTGTCAATTGAGAAATTACAGTGCATGTGACTCTGTCCCTTTACTAACATACAAAGTCCACAGGTCTTCTTTTTGCGTCAATCTCAGCAAAAGCGTGACTCTCCAAAAACAGATAATCACAATTGTGATTAAATCTCCCAGGCTCAAAATTCACTGTCAATTTGAATAACACCCTAAATAACCAATAATAAAGTTATAGTCAACCTGCTTTTCCTCCCACTAAAATGACCCCAAGATTCAGGAGAAAACTAAGATCTCTTGAGTGCCTATTTTAAGCTAATCATTTTGCAGGTTGTTTTACACCTGCTACACTATTCAGCTCGCCCAACAACTCACCGGAATAGGCATTAATATATCTAATTTACAGATAAGTAAAAAAATGCTCAGAGAACTTGAGTCACAACCAAAACTGCACAGTAAGAGCTGGAACCCAGCATTCTTACTTTTCCTGCCTACAAACAAACCAACCAACCAGTAGGTAAACAAAACAGGGTAAGGATCAATGCAAGGTGGCTTGGGTATTGGATTTTATTGTATGTATCCCCACCCTCCATTCCCCCATTCTTTGCTATCTGTGCACTACATCTTTTAACAGCACCCCTCAAGCAGTAGGTTTAGGTATTCTTCATACATCTTCAAATGAGTATGGATCAGATGAATAGGAAGGCAGCTTGACAGAGTAACTAAATTTATGTCATCTTCCCAAGAAATCTCAGAGAGAGGTATTGGTCTGTTTACAGATATGCTCCTTGCCTGATCCAGTGTGAAACACAAGGTGCAATGAAGTAAAAGTCTGGACTTCTCTACTGTTGGGGCACCCACAAATTCATGGAGGATTCAAAAGAAACATCCAGAAATAATATTAAGCTACAGAAAGAGCTCTATTAAATGCCCCAAATGATATAGACAATGAGGAGAGGGAAGTTACTTCGGATTCAGGTGGATAAGAAAACTCTAAAGAACAGAATGAATAAATGAAGAGAATTTAGATACGGAAAAGGTTTAAGCCTATTTTGCAATGTGTCTGTATGTGAATAATTTAGAATTATAAACTGTAAATTTTGCACAAGGGAGACTAGATCACAGCCAGGGAGATTATTTGGAACATGAATAGGCTTGTAGAAGGCTTGTAGAGGGGAGAACTGGGCAAGAAATCATGTAGAAAGTTATTACCCAAATCCAGCCTTGCTGGTGATAAGGTGTACCAATGTGTTAGTAGAAAGAACAAGGACAATCAGCTTCCCGCCCTGACGCACACACAGGATCCTTGCAGATACCCACTACTTCACATAGTGATAATAAAGCAGTACCAAGTGGTTTGTGAATGACCAAAGATGACATACATTTAAAGAGGTACTTTGTTTTTTGGAGTTGAGGCACTGAAGATATAGACTATCCATTATCTTTGAAAAAGGAGCCCCCTGCATTCTCATCTTTCTTATTTACCAGATCAAGCTTCATCAGTACAAGGGAGAAAGGTAATTCCAGAGCAATAAATCTTCCATGGAAAGCACTCTACCTCTGGCTGTTTGATAATGAATTTAATCATTCCGGTGAACAGCCCTGTCATTATGGATTAATCACCAAACACTCTGTTTTGGTAAGTTAATTGATGCTATGTTTGCAGCTGATGGCGGTCACAAGACACACTTGATATTTTAAAGAAATGTGGAGATCGAAGGAATGCTCAATCAGTTAATTAGCAACCACAAAACACAGCAAACAAACAAACAGAAAAGAAATGCTAAGGGAGTTACAGAACAGCAAATATTACTCAGGTATCAGTACTTTTGGTTTTGATGACTTCAAGACAGGACTGACCCAAAATATTGGTAATATTTCTCTTCTTGTTGGTCTGCTTGGTTTCTTTTTCAACTCAGGAAGGGAATTTTAAGACGATGGAGTCTAGAGCAGGGGGGATTTTTCTAACTAATAGACTTCCAATATATGCATTTTGCAAAGTGCAGCTTATTTTTAAAAGATATCTTAATTGGATAGCTTTATATCCAATTAAGAAGAATTTTTATATGTTCCACTTTCAACATGTCATCAAATACTATAGCATCTTCATTAAACTTTCATGTATAACATATGACTCCAGGATCATTACCACAGATAGAATTAACAAAATTGGTTAAGAGATTTCTAGTCAATTATTCTCTTAAAAGGTGTTAGAGATTTTATTTAGATAAGGAGAGATCCATCCCTCAAGAAACTGAAGCAACTGAAAGATTCAGCAACTCTATGAAGCCAAGCGTTAAGGTTTGTAGGTTGACTCCTTCAGCAAGATATTTAGAACTCAGAATAAAGAGGTAGACTTTCCAACTTAAAAGTGTCTCCAGAGTACATTTTTTCCGACATCATTATCATGGTATTTTCTTTTATAAATTTATTTATTTATTTGTTTTTATTTTTAGCTGTGTTGGGTCTTCACTGCTGTGCACGGGCCTTCTCTAGTTGTGGCGACCAGGGGCTACTCTTCGTTGCGGTGCACAGGCTTCTCACTGCGGTGGCTTCTCTTGTTGTGGAGCACGGGCTCTAGGCTCTCGGGCTTCAGTAGTTGTGGCTCACGGGCTTAGTTGGCACGTGGGATCCGGGCCAGGGCTCGAACCCGTGTCCCCGGCATTGGCAGGCGGATTCTTAACCACTGTGCCACCAGGGAAGACCCCTATCATACTATTTTTAAGTTTCACTAATTGCTACACAAATTTGTGATTTAACTGTTAACCTAGGCTTCGAGTATTCCCTGGCAACCTTAACTGTGTAACAATGTACAGTGTAGGCACCCTAATGATTTCTTTCTTACGTGATCTGACCTAAGCCAATTTGCTTCTCAGTAGTTTGGTAAATGTTCATGGTCACCTGGGATTAGAGGTAGATGGTAGCTCTCTTCTCTTACAATTTCACTACTAAGTGGCCTTTTCCATGAAAGCAAATCTAGGCTAAACTCTGCTAAAACTTCCACATTTATTTATAAGCAAGCACAAAAATAGGCATCATAAACCCAAGGAAGTCCCATTCTGTTGACACTCTCACACGTGCCGTATAAGAAATTGTTCATGCTGAGGCAGATGAAAGCATCTGGGAGCAGGACCAGGCAACCATTCAGTCGAACTGGCAGCAGAGCCCCCATGAAACAGTTGCCATCAGACCAATGATGCTCTGACCCTGAGTACTAACTGCTTCAAAGGTGTTGGACATCTGGGCTAACAGTTTCTATACATCCTTAATGCAGGTGCAGTGGGACCTACAGAATCTCTCTAGGCAGCCAAAAAGTCTGAACACTTCTCATTTCCAAAATGGAAACTTATCTCTTATATCTCATAATTACCAAACTCTCTATTATGGTATGATTGGCAGATTTCTAAAATGACCCCCAGCGACCCATGACAATGTATAATCCCCTTCTCTTGAGCATGGGAAGTACCTGTAACTTTCTTCTAACCAATAGAATATGGCAACGGTGATGGGATAGCACTCCCAAGATTAGACTGTATTATATACCAAAAGTGCAGAGTGTGTGCAAATGTATTTAAAGTCCCTAATCATTTGACTTTGAGTTAATGAAAAGAGAGTTTTTCCTGGGTGATCCTCATCTAATTAGGTCAGCCTTTTGGAAGAGGGTCCAGGTCATCACTGAAAAAAAAGATACTCAAAGGGATTCTTCTGTGGGCTTCAACAAGCAAGCCACCATGAAGTCTATGGACGAAAGGAAATGAATTCTGCCAACAACCACGTGAACTTTGACAAGGCCCCCCATGCATCAGAAAAGACCCCTGCCTTAACCAACACCTTGACTGCAGGCTTGTGAGACCCAGAGCCGAAGACCCAGTTAAACTCTGCATGGACTTCTAACCCGTGGAAAGTGCAAGGTGTTAAATGCATATTGTTTGAAGCCACTAGGTTTCCAGTAATTTGTTATGCGTTAATAGAAAACTAATACATATGGATCATGATAAAGGTATTTGTAGTGCTTTAAGCACCACCTCTGGAACAGGTGTTTCAGATGCTAACTAACAGCCCTGGAGGACAGCTCAGAATGAATCAACGCACACATGCATCACATTGTTTATTCATAGGCATATTTGAATAACTTTCCACGTAGACAATAAAATACTCTGTTCTATGTATTTGGTCTCCGGGCTACAGGTACCGCATTATAGTGTAAGAGCTGGAGGCATCCCCAGATAGGTTTGGTCCTCTCCCAGCCTTTCTAAACAGCTCTAGTACTGTTCTCTCCCTATTACAGAAAACAAAGGAGAGCCCCAGAAATTTGCAGCCACTTTCTCAAGGCTGCTTGCTTGAAGACCAAGATTGAAGCTTCAAGACTTGAAAATCTCATAGCCAAGTGAAACCTTTTTCATCCCATCCAGCTGTAACCCTTCTCTTGCCTTATAATTCCCAGCTTAAGCTCGCCTTCAATTCACAGGCTTTATAGAAAATTATCCTGTATTCCTTGGCATCACTTATTTGTTCATCAAACATTTATTAAGCAAATCCTCTGTGTCAGGCGTTGTTCGAGGAGCTGGTGATAAAGGAGTGAACAGAACAAACAAATGTCCCTGTCTTCCCAGGGCTTAAATTCTGGTGAAAGGGCAATAGCAAATAAACACAACAATCAAATATATAATATAGTATATTTGATGTTGATAAGTGCAAAGGGGAAAAGTAGCACAGAGACAGATGAGGGAGATGGAATTTTCTATAGAGTCTCAGGGAAGACCTCTTGGAGAAAGTGACATTTGAGTAATGGCGGAGAGGATATTTAGAAGAATAGCACTCCAGGCAGAAGGAAGCATGTGAAGGCTCTGTTTGAGTGGAGACCTTGAAGCAGGAGATCTAGAAAAACTGCAGGAGGCCTGGGTGGCTGAAGCAGGGTAAGCCATGGGGAGAATGTGCCTGAGAGGTGACAGGAGACCAGGTTTGGAGGAGCTTTTACTCTGAATGAGGTAGGAAGCTAGCAGAGGGTTTTGAGCAGTAGACGGTCAGGGAGACGCCTTTCTTGGGACTTTTCAATTGGAACCAAGTCAAGGTGTTCATATATCTGGAAGTGGCTTCTACCCATCCTGTGGAAGAAGAGGCAGAGTCTTGTTGGCAGAGAAACAGGAATTAATCAAATACGTGGAGAAAAGCGGAAGTCAGAGAGTAGGAAAGAACTCAGCCTGGCGTCCCTTTCATGCTCCTGTTCTTGTTAAACTCTTCTGCTGGCCCAGCTCCCTCACTGCCCTCTTTAAAGTGGCCTTGCCTCTCACTTCAATGAGAGGAGCTCAAATGTCACCTCCTTGGAGAGGCCTTCCCTGACCACGCTTTCTAAAACAGCAGTCTCCCACACTCGACCCCCTCATCCATAGCACCTATCACCACTTTACATTACATCATTTATTTGCTTGTTTAGTCTGTCCCCTGGATTAGCATGTACCCTCCACGAGGGCAGGCTCTCTGCCCATCTTTTTCACTGTTCTACCTCTACTAGTTTCTAGCATGGCATCTGCTTCAGAATAGAAGCTGTTTTAATACTTCTTGGAGTGAGTAAATGAAGAAATGCAAAAACTTAAATTCCCCATTTTTATTTACTCCCATATCAGTGGTTCCTCTGCTAGGGTGCTTGTTAAAACATGGGTGGCTGGACCCTGTCTCCAGAATTTCTGATTCAGGTCTGAGTGCCAGGACAGAGAGAACTGTTCTAGATCTAGTTAGCTTCTGTGAGTGGCAACAAGTTTCAGCTTGTAGAGATGACTTGAATTCTATCTTTAAAAGTCGATTGGAGTTCTCAGGCCACATTTAAGGTAAATCCCATAACCACCGTAAAAGTGGAACAGCTCACTCAAATACTTTGCCAACACGGAGCTATTACCAACACGGAGCTATTAAGATAGAGCTCTAGGGCTTCCCTGGTGGCGCAGTGGTTGAGAGTCCGCCTGCCGAGGCAGGGGACGCGGGTTCGTGCCCCGGT
>NC_041225.1:57454283-57521828 GCF_002837175.3 Physeter macrocephalus
CGGGTTCGTGCCCCGGTCCGGGAAGATCCCACATGCCGCGGAGCGGCTGGGCCCGTGAGCCATGGCCGCTGGGCCTGCGCGTCCGGAGCCCGTTATCCACAACGGGAGAGGCCACAACGGCGAGAGGCCCGCATACCGCAAAAAAAAAAAAAAAAAAAAAAAAAAAGAGCTCTAGTAGAACTAATACTGTTGAAGATGGGCATGTGACTAAAGCATTTACAAAATAAATAAAGCACTTCCAGTCTAGTTTGCGTGAATTGATACCACACGCCAGCACTTCGTGAAACTATAATTGCATCATAATATCCACAGTGAGTGTCATGCAAGATTGCATCTTAATACTTTTAACTTCTTGTTGCGTCTCAACAGCAATACTAAGAGGTAAGCCAGACAGATATTCTTGTACTCTTTTTCCACATAAGAGAGCTGAGGCTTGGAGAGCTTAACAGCCCCCAGGCCATGCTGAGAGGTAGTAGGATTAGACTCAATTATATGTCAAGGATGCCAGGTCGTTGCCTCCACAGTCTAGTGACAAAACAATAAAAAAGAATAAATCAATCATAGGCATTGCCACGAAATGCCCTGAACGTGGGCATTATTCAATTTCTTCATGATATTTTGGCGTCTTCACAAAGAAAACTCACAAGGGAAAAAAAAAAAAAAGTATCTGTGTCATCCCACTTTTTTTTTTTAACCAAGCACTGTAAGACAGATGTTTAGATAATTCTTTGATTTGTTCGTCGAAGTTTGACTGAAATCATCACTAATTCCTCTGCACAAGTGGGTTCTGCCAGCTGCTCTTGAAGCTTGCTTCATTGTCCTAATAAAGCAAAAGAAAGTAACTCTTGGCAAGTGATGAGTGCCTTAATTATTTTATGGCTACAGTTTTTAGGATTTCACTGATTGTGCTTAAAGGAATTTCCCGAGTAATGAGGGTCCACACTGGATCTGAGCAGGTTTTTCACAACTTTAGGAAAGCAGAAATTACTGACTACTCTGGCAATGGCCAGACTTGGCCTTTCTACTAAAATAAGGGCTACCAGGTGTCCTACTTCTTTAGGGAATGTGCTACTTTTAAACAAATCACCCTGGTATCTGACCCAAAGTAGGGCAGTAAAAATGTCTCTTTTTCTGTGACACGCCAGATTCTTTTCCTCCCTCAGCTTTGACTCGCCGAGTTGCCACACCTTTCAGTGGCTGAGTTTGAAGCTTTTCCCAGGTTGAAGAAACCCAGACTCTGTGGGTCCCATATTCTCTATGTTTCCTATAAGAGAATACGACCACAGAGAGAAAATTTTCCACCAAGCAGGCTAGCCAAGTTCTCTAGGTTGTAGATCCCCGTCAGTCTCTGAGGTTGCCCCAGACATCAGAACAAGGGCTTGGCTGTGCTCGGCAATAACGCCAGCTCTGCCTGAAATGGTTCACTGTATGTTGAATGCTCAACTGTCACCTCCTCCAGGGAGCCCTTCACAATCCATCACATCCTCCACCCACCACACACACACCTGGCTGGAACTCTCCTTTCCATTTCTCCGTCCTTCCATAACACTCCTCTTATACTTCTCTTCAAATGATTGTAACAGGCTGCCTAGTACTTTAGAAGCTCCAGTGGGACAAATTTCATGGCTGCTTCCCATATCTCCACGAACTTGTGAACCCTCAACCGATATTTCTAGAATGGATTTCTTCCTCTTCAGTTTAGCAAAATCCAATGCACTTTATAATATTCAGGTCAAATGTGCTCTACTGCACCCCATTCTTCCCGTCTCCATTCAGTTAGTCTAACCTTCCTTCCCAATCTCAGATACTCACACATTCGTCTATGTAACACAATATTGTAATTATGTATTTACATATCTGTCTTCTTCACTAGAGTGAATCCATTAAGATAAGCTAACTCCAATGGCCTTCCACAGAGCCTAGCGCATCGTAAGGACTCAGCAAGACTTGACAGGAGAAGCTCTCTTAACCAATCTCTGCCTAATGATGAACTTAGAATGAACTTGATGATGAACTTTCTGCTCTCCATGGCACGTGGAGTACCTGCCCTTAGTAGATTATTCTCAGGTATACTTGGATGGTGGAAGTGCAGTTACCAAGGGTCAGTTTGTTTATTCCCAAACCTGTTTATGCCACCTTTGTTACTGTAATTAAATAATCTGATTAAATATTATATGAACTAATGAAATATGGCTATTAAAGAGACAGTTATTCCTATGAAAATCAAGTAGAATGCTCTGCAAATACTCAACTAAGACTAGTGGTTGTTGCTGCTGCTGTTTTTAATTGTTTAATTTGACGTGGGCAAGACAGCTGTAAAAGATTGGACAAAAATCTGGATGAACTCTGCAATTAGACTGCCCTGTAACTATTAACTGAAACTGAAAATTGTACATTATGGGTCTGGTTTAAGCAAATAAGAAAACACAGAATTATAAGCAGTGGATTTTTACTTAAAGAAAAACTACTAATTCTGTTACAATATTAGTGAGTGAAAGTACATTTATGTTTTATTTGAAATACAATGTCTATTCATTTTAAGTTTATTTATAATTCCAGCTTTAATTTACATTGTGATTAGCTACCAGGCAGAGAATTAGAGGGATTCTATTGTCATTATTTTATGTTCTTCTTGATTGACTCATTCATTTGTTCATTTGAATATCTGATGAATACTACACTTTATTTGCTTTTATATTATCTAATGCACCATCTATCTGTATTATGGCTATAAGCTTGTTGACATATGAGTGTGGGATACAGTGCTTGGCAAATTAGAAGTACCTAATAGTTGCATAACTAATTAATGGAGACCTGTTATTCCTCACTTGGACTCTAGTTTTTCCAATGTGCCTCTTTGGACACATCTTCTTGCTCAAAAAAATAAAAATGGAGTTGATAAATTGCATAGGAGTAAAAGTAGGAAGAAACAAGCTTTTCATGTACTGGCTGGTATTTAAAATTAAATGTTTTTTTTCACATTTTTGCAAAGCTAATTGAAACCACATACACAACTTTGTAGCCAGTCTGCCTAAGAGGAGTTGATTGTTCCTCTTTGGTTGTACCTGGCTTTCACTGCTATTTATCTGCATAAAGGGGCACCACAGAACGTAGAGCTATATTTTCATAGTACAATTGGTTGGGCTGATTATGCTGAACTCAACTGTACCAGCAGGAGATTAGCTTAGGGTACTTAAGAATTAGTTGAGACTGATGGGCCACTAACTAGCAGAGTCTCTCCCACTTATTAATCAATTCAGCCACATTGATGTATGTGTACAGATGAAAGCACGATCCTGGGAAGCATCTCAGATTGACATCTTTAGATCATGACTGAAAACTACATGACCCCTTTTCAAAAAAGTTACTGTGAAATATGTTCCCTTTTAGGCCAGATAAATAAACATTTATGTTACTGATGAGTAGAGCCACTTGGAAATAGGGGTTACTATTATGGACACTGATTAGAATGCTACATTTGAGAGTGTAATTAAATTCATAAAAGTGTTTCAACTTGAATTGCTATAAAATAGTCATTTGGAGATGTTTCATGGATCATTTTAATATGTGTATGTGTCCCTAGTAGACATAACATACATTTGTTACATAATGTTGTTCGGCTGTACACGTCATAGATGATGATCTTTGCCTCAGCGGTATCTTAACTCTCATTCCACAGTACTCATACATAATTGGTGATAGAGAAAATGCTGAAAAACATCTCTTTCAATACTGACTTCTAGTTTCTAGAAAAGAAGAAGGGTCTATTTAAAACTTTTAGGCTCACTTACTGATGAGAATGGGCAAAACAAAACAACCTGTACATCTAAGCAACATTCTATAGTATCAGTAGTTCATGTTGCCTTGGCAAATTTTTTTTTTTTTTTTTTTTTTTGCGGTACGCGGGCCTCTCCCCGCTGTGGCCTCTCCCGTTGCGGAGCACAGGCTCCGGACGCGCAGGCTCAGCGGCCATGGCTCACGGGTCCAGCCGCTCCGCGGCATGTGGGATCCTCCCGGACCGGGTCACGAACCTGCGTCTCCTGCATCGGCAGGCGGACTTGCAACCACTGCGCCACCAGGGAAGCCTGTGGCAAATGTTTTTGTTAAACCCACGGCTTTCTGACAATTTTTGTTGAACATTTTCCATTTTAAAATTTCTTGTTTTGTTCAGAAGCTAGGGCCAAATCAAATGTAAACTCAAAGTGAGTTTTCCTATATATATACTAGGTACTTTGCTAAATAGATGCGTGTGTGTGTGTGTGTGTGTGTGTGTGTGAGTGTGTATATGAGTGTGTGTATGTGTGTGTGTGTAAATAATGCTTCCAGTGATGGCCTGAAGCTTTACCTAAAATATTCCTATCTCATATTTGATCCTGTTGATAGGCTTATTCAACAGAGACCATACTGACAATTTGTGGAGATCAATAATTGGCTAGCGTAGTGAGCATTTGACAATTTGTGGAGATCAATAATTGGCTAGCATAGTGAGCATTTTCTTCCCCTTTATGTCTTAGCTACCCAAGAGAGTGATCTGACTTCCCTATCCCCAATCCCCTGGTGAATGCCCTGTGTACTAAGAGGGTGAGCTGAACACCCAATTCTTAAACCCTTTGGTGGCAATCTTAAGCCACGAATTCACAATACTTCCTGCTTACAATCTAAACTATGTTTCCAGGGTTTTCTCATAATATAACGATAATATAAAAATCTTTATCATTAAGTGTAAGTTTTAGCAAATGAAATTGCTATAGTATGGTTTGGACTAAATGTGGTTACAACAATCTCTGTGTTAGTTACCAAAAGTCCTAAGCCTACCACTTAGACTATTTTTATCTTACCTAAAAGAACTTACTGCCCCATATGCCATCCAACTGCAGAGGCAGCCCAAACTCTTCCAGTGTTACTCCCTTCCTAACCCCAAGGTCATTTGGTGGGTCTCATAACTAGCTGTAGGGCAGCAAAGGATTTTAAATTATGAGAAATTATTTTCACATAAATTTGTATTATAGAAACTTAAAGAGCTTATACATATAGAAAAGTATAATCAAGAAAATTACTATTATAATAATCCAGCACAGCTGATAATGCTTATTTTCTTCCAATTTATAGACACACACAATTTGGTATTCTACCATTTAACAACATGTCATGAACATTTTCCCCTCATCATTCAAAATTCCTCAAAATTATCCATATCCATATCCATTTCAGTGGCAACGTAACTAGGCAGATATACCATAATTTATTGTTGGGCATTAGAATGAAAGAAACATCTCCCTGGAAGATCTGGATTACATGGCCTAGTTATTATAGTAAAGTTAAAGTATTAATAGAAAGTAGAATATTTTTAGGTGCTTTTTAAGTGACAGATTCAGCTTTCTTTTCCTGTCCTCTTCACTGGCATTCCTTAAAGGGAAGGTTCTGTTCAGCTTGCAACTATCTCTTGGCTTAGAATCATATAATTATTCACCGCTTTTTAAAAAAGTTTTCAGTTGTGAACAAGGTGTTCTCTTAAGTGGGGTTGATTCACCTCAGCTCTAAAACTGATGGCAATTTCTCACATACTTCCTGCTAATTCTTCTAAATAGTTATGGGAGCATAATTATGATCCCAGTAGTTCTCTGAGTGTGGTCTCTGAACCAGCTATCTCAGAGTTACCTAAGAATTTGCTAGAATGCCAACTTTTGGGTGCCATTCCAGATTTACTAAATCATAAACCCTGGGGATTAGACTCAGCAATCTGTGTTTGAATAAACCTCCAGGTGACCTTGATGCTTACTCAAGCAGGATCCTATAGCTAGACCATGCTGTTGAGGTAAGCCATTGCACATAAGCATAAACTCACCCAGGCAAACACCAGTTCTTTCAAAAATCTGATGCATAATACCCATCCCAGCAACATTTTAATGTCACTGGCCTGCGTCTATCTTAATCTGAACACTTTGGTGTGATCACTCCAAAGGAGCTTCATAAGAGAATGTGAAGTAAAGTTCATCAGAGCTCTCTAACCAACTTGGTGGAAGTTTTATCTTAACCTAGCATGTCTATTTTCTGATAGGAAGCAGGCTGAAGGGGCAAACAGTAAATACGGAAGCCACCAAATGGCTCTTTGTGGATTTATCCTGAGGCAGCTCTAGCATGCTGGGCAGCTACTTCTGGACATATCACTGACAAGACAGACCATTTTCTTTGGAGGCTGTTTATACTTGCTTTTGATTTTTTCTAACTTGAAAAATGTGACTCTCAAAAAGTGCTCCTCTGCTAATCCTTCCTGCCATATGTTCTATTCTCCTCTAAAATATACGTACATGTATTATATATTTAAAATATAATCCATATATAATTTTATATTTAAATAACTCCATTTTAGGGGAAAGGCTAAGGCTGCTTTGAGAAAAAGTAATTTATTATTCAGAATAGGAAGGAGATGCTTGTGTGACATTAAGGATTTGAATAAATAGGAAGATGAATCCTTTCAAAAAAGCAGAGTATAAAACTAGAAATATCTTCTGTAAGCTCTGACGTCCTATTTTAAGAAAATCCAATTGTTCTGGCTAATGGTAAACCAGAAGCTTACAGCCTAATTTCTCTCTCCCTGTTCAGTGTGGGGTAGTCATAGAGCCAGAAGGAATTTGACACTAACCATAAAAACTTCTCCTGTAAATCTCCCAAGATTCATGAGAGCATTAGGTCTTTCATGCTCTTTCTTTCTCAAAGCCTTTACTTCAAAGTCTTCTGGGACTAGAAGAGCCCTTGGCAATCATCCAGTCTCCATACTGCAGAACTCTCAGTCCCAGACCCTAGAATTACTGAACCTTATAGGAAAGTTAGGGGGGCACTGAAACCAAATGTTCTCACTTGTCAGCCGATACAATGAAGTCAGGTAGACAAAAAGGTTTATCCATATCACACAGTGATAAAGAGCCAAGGATCCACTTTTTCAGGCAGAGCCCTCAGCCCCATGTCACTGGCCTCCATCACTACAAATATCACCCTAGTGACGAAATGACCTTTACCACTGGGATGTTTTTACCCAGAACTAAACTTGATCCAAGATCAAGTTCAACATCATTTCTTCTCATTCAGTCCTCAAGTGGAGACGCTGATGATCAAAAAATATTAGAGGGGAAGATAAGAGAATGAATGAAGAGGACAAGGGAAATATCATGGTTATGATTAACGGATCAAAGAACGGCTTCTGGCATTAATGTTTACAAATATTGGGACAGATTATACTATTCGTCTCTGGGTTCACTTACTTTTAGCCTACATGGAGTTAAATACTTACGTTTGTGCCTTTTGAGAACCCTAAAGATTATCGTTACTAGTAAATGCGTACACTTTTGGTGGCATATGAGTCAGTAGATAAAACAAGGGTAGGAAAAATACATTGTCAGATCAGTGCCAGTACTGACTGAATTTTATTGGTCTTTCATCTTTATCCCAGATATATAAATTCACTCAGATTTTTTTAAAATGTAAACTCTTTTATAGAATAAAATGTCAAGAACAAAGTCACAACATCCAAAACATAAATGTTAGCATTACCTCTAGTCTTTCTGAAAATTCAAGAAGTGTGATAACGAGAACACACTTCTCACCTCACAGCTCTGTATTATTTCGTTAAGGAAAAAAAAAACCAACAACCATCCAAATACATTCTACTGCGCTTTGGGGCCATTTATCAAAGGATGTACACCAAGAAACCTACCAATCTTTGCTTGCGGTCACTTTATCTGGCATTATAATACAAAAAAATCTCACAAACAAAGTTTATGAGATGACATTTACAGGATCAAAAGAAGGATTTCTATGCGCCAAATGTTTATCTGTCCTCTTACAGCTCAGTAGTTTTTCAGTACATAAAAATAATTTGCATTCCCATTTGCTGTAAAATATTATTATATTCTTTTCCTATTTCCATTGTGAAGCCTTAATTCTGAAAAAATATAAATATACATACATACTCTAATTTATATAAGCTCTTTCCAATTCCATATAAACTCATACGAAGATGCTCACAGAAAATACAATGAGGGGATGACTGTGTAATGTAAAGGGATAAAACGTTGGAATATTATCCTTGTGTTCTTTGATTTGTCAAAGTTCACCTTATGACATAATTGGATACCACAGCTGGAAGAATCAGTGATTTTAGTTATATAAGAATCTCTGTCACCAGACAAAGAACTAATGTAATCCAAGTGGGCTAAATTACCCAATCAACCAAAAAACTGATAAGGACAGCATTCATACTTATGCATATTACCTTTAGTGTGGTAGTAGGTTACTCAGATATCACAAGTCCTGAGAACACAACTACGTTACTTTAAACTAGTGGTTCTAAGCTAGTGGTCATTTGCCCTCTACGTGACATGTGGCAATGTCTAGAGACATTTTTAGTTGTCAAAATTTGGGGGATGCTACTGGCATCTAGTGAGAAGGGCCCAGGGCTGCTGCTGAATATTCCAGAATGCACAGGACAGCTCCCACAACAAAGAATTATCTGGACCAAAACATCAATAGTGCTCAGCTGAGAAACCCTGCCCTAAACATTAAGAACTAGACACCCAATACAGTTGCAATGTCATGCAAATCCCTACTTTCTAAGTGGGGACAGGGTGGGTGAGGACTCCCTATTCTAGGGAGAGTAATTTGTTCCAGTTTAGGTGTTTATGCCCACTAAACTAGTAAGATGTTTGCCTTCTCTAATGTGGATTTATCAGGAAAGTGAAATTTAACTCTTATATTTAAAATTTGGTGTTTGCTCTTGGTGCTTTTTGTGATTTTCTGCAAGAGATAATTTTAACAAAGCAAATGACAGATTTAATTTTATCATCAAGTTTCTGCTACACTCTTTGATAAGACTATACAGAGCATATTAAGAATGTCTAATACATATTTATCAGTTGTGAAAAAAATAAAAGTCCGTGAACCAATTTCTGCTCTCTTCCTTTCTAGGGAACTGTGATTGCATTTCTCCTCTTTCTCTAACATGTATAGGGTACCTGTTGCCATAGCAATCACTGATTTAGCACAACATGTTTTTTCCTCCTTCTTTTAAAATATTGGTTTCCGTTCCTGCCAAGAAGGAACATATTAATCTACCCATTATGCTAGCTTAGGGAAGTTGAAAGCCATACAAGTTGCCATTTACACAAAGATTCCCAGAAAGTCAGTTGTTGGTATCTTTTGTGCCAAGAACTCTATCCCAGTCCCAGGGAGGAAATGGGACACTGAAATAAAAGATTCTGGAGCTAAGGAGGTGGGGTCTCTCTTCTTTTCCACAAAGTTTCCCAGCAGGGTGTGAAACCTCAAACTCCCAAATATCATGTCTACCTAAACTAAGTAACTCTGTTACTGGATATAGCTTTAAAAGACCACCGATATCCAGAAAACAGGCACTAACTAGACAAAACTTTTTAAAAATTTACCTTAATCTACTCACCTCTAAGGATAGGACCAAAACAATAACAACAATAAAAACGAAAAAGAAAATCCTTTGAGGGGACTAATACAAAAAGTAGGAAAGTTTCGCTGAAGAAACCAAAATCAACTGTTCAATTCTTTTTTTTTTTTTTTAACATCTTTTTTGGAGTATAACTGTTTTACAATGGTGTGTTAGTTTCTGCTTTACAACAAAGTGAATCAGTTATACTCAATTCTTGATAAAATAAAAAGTCCTGCTTGAGACTCCTGACTGATTAAATTCTTTCTAGGATTAGGTAACTCAGATCTTGAATCTGATCTAGCCTTGCTATTCAGACCTCGAAATGCCTATAAATGCCTATACCTCTCCAGAACTGTGTCCAGGCCTGTCTTAGGACAAGGGTCTGTGTTAACCTGGATTTTTATAACTGACATTCCAAGCTGGGAAGACCAGATTCTTCCCAATTTCTCAAATCAAATCCACTGGCTTTCCTGCCTGTGGTATTCCATAAATCTGTCCAACCACTAATGGGAAATGCCACATACTTGGGTGACTTTAGGCTCCCTGAAATTTCTGACCTACTTACTGCTTTAAGAGAAGAAAGGCAGTGGTGGGAAGAAAAACAAAAGGAGACCTGAAGGATTCTCAATTTTTAGAATTATCTGCTTATTATCAGAGTGATGGAAACTCAAAATTAAGACATGGGAAAGAAAAGATTAGAGATGCGAAGTTAAAGCTGTTCCTTATCCAAAGCTTTACAGAATTGTCTCACAGCTACATAGGAGCCTCAAAGCACGAAAGGCCTGCTGTAAAGGAGAAGAGAGGACTATTTGTTTTCATCAACAGCATCATGGAGAATGAACACACATCGTCTTTTAAACAGACCCTTAAATCTATCCTTGAAACTAACTCTTAAAAACTTAAAATTCAGCATATTCACTATTATTTTCCACTAGAAAAAAAAAAAAAAAAAAGACCTGGCCATGCGTTTCCTTTTAACATCATGGAAGTGGGGAAGGGTTTAAACAGAAGAAAGATATTACTTCGTGAAACCTTGGATGTTTTGCTAATAAAAACACTCAAAGGAATGCATCTCTGTTAGAAAAACAAAAACATTTGATAAAATGTTTTTAAAGCTACTGGTCTCTAAAGGAAAACGTGAGAAATATGTAATTGGGAGCAAATATGCACTCGATTGCACTAAGTTAAGACCATTCTTCTGCTTTAGATCCTCAGTTCACTGACGGAAAGTGTTTGTTAATTAGGCAGCAATTTAAAAGGTATCACCTTTCCTCTAGATGTCAATTGTTCACTCAGTCATGAATTGCGAAGGTTACAGGAATCTATGGACGGTCCGTAAACCACTCAGAGCCCAGATTTCAATTCTGTTGCCAGTAATAATAATAATACCACCATTTTATTCTAGTATCTAATGCAAACTTAAGATCATTAGAAAACCATGACAGAAATTCGAAAGCAACAGATTTCAAAACAAGACTGCATCAAAGGATAACACACAATGCAATACCTTTTCAATTACCTACACAACCTGGAAAAAATAGTTGACAACGAAAAAGTGTGATGAGAAATATCTGATTAACTCATTAATATTTTCTGGAACCTGATGTTTCACTAAGAAGAGAAAAAAGTTACTGGTGTAAAAAGATTTTATCTCTGTTAAGCATAAGCTTTTAGCCACCATCATCTCTAGAAACTAGGTAGAACACAAGAAGAGAAATAAAAGAAACAAGCCAGAGAAACAGTAGGTGGTTGTGTTGATGATAGCTAATCCAGTGACAATGACTTGACTTTCTAGGTCAGTCCTCCAGCTACTGCATAGAGACTTAACTCTCAGGATGGCGCTGAGAAGGTGGACTTTCTTGGCCCGAATAAGATTTGACAGGTTCTAAGCAGAAAGATCAGCATTTGCATCTGCGATTTCTATGGCCCTGGGAAAGTAATGTCTTAGTGCTGCTTCCGAAACTGAAACATGGTGATGAGCATCTCTTAGGACTCCCTTGTAGGGACTAGACCAGTGAATTTTATTAAACAGAAAAAAACAGAACTGTTGTTTTATGGATTAAATAAAAATAAGTATGTCATGCTTAAAGCAATTCCTGGTACAGAGTAGGTATCCAATAATGTGTCTGATCTTTTCCCTTTGTCTCTTTCAGAGCTATACTTCCATGTCCAGTATTCGTAGTGTAAACAGCTTATAAGCTAATGTGCCCATTTGATGGTCTAGTTTACAACTGCCAGGCCAGTTCTCTCAGCTGATACAAATGAGTATTATGGACAATAAAGTTCAGGATCGGTTCCAACAAGAATTAATTGCCTTGTCTTATTCCATAGTCAAAGGTCACCTCAATCGAGTTTTCCATTGCTTTCAATGAAGACAAGGAAACAAACTGTTACAAATCTGCTCTCACTGGTGGAAAATCAATGCAAAATCACCCACAGATTGTAGGCATGAGCACCCCCTGTGCACACGAAAGTTTCCTTGTTGTCATTATTATATATCTGGATACATTTGCAGAGCCTGCCTATTCGAGATGGGCCTTCTCCACACTGGCTGCCCATTAGAATCATTTATATAGCTTCATAAAAATGTCAGTGTTCAGGCCTCACCCTGAGAAAAGCGGAACAAAGCTTTCTGAAATGGAAAGGGTTCTCACCAGGAGGACCACCCTGTGAATCCATAGAAATAGAGATCAAGGGTCAAAGGAAAATATTCTCTTTCTCCCCTGAGAATCACCAGCATTTGCATGGATCTCTAAGGCTGGCTACATGACCCAGAGCACTTTCTTAAAGGGGGACACAGTGTGCTCTGAATCCAGACCTGACACTGAATTTATCATGGTTGGGTAGCTGCTGCCTTGTGGAGAATGGCCCATGGGACACTAAACTTACACATTCAACAGCTGAGCCAACGGATGCTTCAACTGCCAGGGACATAACAGAATGGGGAGACCCTTCGCTCATCTTCCATGGGTGCCAGCTTGGTAAAACGGCATTTTTTCCCTGCAGTCATTCAAAGAAAATAATCTAGCAACTCCCATAGCCTGTTAGCTCTTAAAATACGGAGGCATTTTGTCTTTACCAGCTTATTTTCAATGCAAACCAGATTCCAGGCTCAAGAAAAGCACAAAGCATGCCTCCTTCTAGTCTTGATCTGCTTTTGCAATTCTTCTGACTGATCTGGCCTCCAACTCGCTGGCTTTCCAGAGAAGTCTATCAGCACTACTACGCTCTCATGATTGACTGTTGGTGACCCACCGTCCTAGGCCTAGGAAGAAGCAATGGATTTCAATGTTTACAAAGACTGTCACTGCAGCTTATCGAGAAACAGGCCTATATATATTACTGTCATATCCAAATGCCTTGAAAGAAAGAATCATTGCTGTTCACTGAAATTTTATATATATACTATATGATATACATATAACCCTATTTAATCTAATCCTATATATATATATATTTCCTATTTGTTCACTATTTTGGGGGAAGAGAAAATGAGCTAGAAGAAGCCCAGTCTTAGCTTCTTGACCTGTTACCATTTAAAACTGACATTTAATTTTTCAAATTACTGTTCCTAATCACTTAAGCTACTAATTTATTGTTTTCTTTTTTGAAAAATGTTGTAACGCACATTTATCCACGGTGCAGGTCTGGGGTGAGGTGGGAATGTGTTCAAATGGGTCCTGCTTTAGTTGTGGTGACACAGGGTGCAGGGCTGGAAGCTTTCAGGTCCTTTTTTTACTGTGGTGTTGAAGCAGGACAATAAAGTCCACTAGAAGTGCAAATATATACACATATATATTTATATAAATACATAAAACAAATATATATACATACACACATACATATGGCAAAATATACTATACACAAAAAGACTGTTTATATTTGGCAAAAGATTTTAAAAACTGACTTTGAAAATGAAACGAGGCATGTGGAGGTATGAACAGCTGGAAAGCCCCAACGGACAGAGCACCTCTCAGAGATTCGTCCGTTGGGATCAGCTACTATTTAGAAAGTCCGCTTATATTTGCTAATATGTCCAATGCATATAAAAGAGGAAAGAACAGGCAAGGCAGCTGAAGTGTTACTTCACTCCCTTTCACTGGGTTAGGCCAGAACTGCAGAAGGGCTGAAGGTCCCCTACCAGCTGGAGCTCCTAACACTGGAAGGCAAGCTGTAGCCAGCAAGACGCCTTGGGGAAACCAAAGGTGAGATTGGCTGACATGACTTTTGTGAGGCCCTGTCTGCCTCCGTTTCCTCACACACACACACACACACACACACACACACACACCCGCCCCCGGGGTCAAGGCCACAGGGGAACAATGTGAGCAGCACATGCCAGGCAGGCTGTGGTCACTGGGACCCTGCCCAGGTCAAGGCCACACTAGCGTGATCTCTGCAGAACCTCTGGAGAGGAAGTCGGCTGAAGGAATTTTACTCAGGTCTGAAACGGCCCAGTCTCTAGAGGTCTGGATCCAAAAAGACTCCAATTTTTTGTCTGATTCTCACCAGAATGAAAAACCATTTAAATGTTCCCTAGGGGCCTTAAATTGTTGTTTCCAAAAATGCTATGCTGTGGGAAACACTAATATTAAATAAATAGCCCCTCTCGCTTTTACCAAGGACATTTGAAAAGAAACAAACAAAAAAAAATCACCGATGAAGAATTGGGATGCTGTTTTAAGCTGCTGAAAGTGACAAAATGAAAACCACCATTTTTCTAAATTCCGTAGCCAATTAACCACCTTTCTCACTAGTCACTACATTCCATTCCCTTTAACAAATAGGTACCTTAAGTTGAAGGAGAACACAGTCAGAGGCTGAAGGCAGATCCTAGCACTGAAAGATGAGGGTGGATAATTGAGGGGCAGACTCATCCAGCGGAGACAAAGCAAAGCAATCAGACTGGGCTATCTGAGAACTCACCAAGGGAGCTAGAAGCCAGGCAAAATGTCCTTGGCAAGATAGCAAACTTTTCCTTGAAAATCGAACCATACATTTACTGGGTTCTTCTTTTCCAATCTTTTGTTTTCTCTTCGCCTCTGAGTAACAGCTGTTTGTGAAACTTTCATGGGTCAGATGGGGCGGAAGGGGGAGAAGGAGAGGCAGCAGGGGGGGAGGGAGGGGGAGGGCGTTCCTACCGGCAAACAGCGGAGGCTGAACTGCCTCCTCCAGGGTGAGGGTGAAGTGGGAGGGCCAGGGCAGCCTGGGAGAGAGAGGTGCCAGTTCTCTTGCAACAAGGGGGCAGGGGAGGGCTCTTCTCAGAAAACTGGGAGAGATTCCCATGGTGATGTCAGAAACAGAGCACCTGCCTTCTAAGGACTTTGCCAACTGGCAGAGGAGGCATGCTCCACGGTGCCAATTCTCTCTGTAAGAAGGCAAGGCAGGAGATGGGCAGGGAGCATTCAACTCAGTGGGAAAAGCCACCTTTGAATGGCACGAGAGAGCGGAGAGCAGGGGCAGAGCATGGCATCGCGGTCCCCTCGGCGAGGGAGGCATCCATATTTTATATCTGCGTGGCGTTTCACAGTTTACAAAACACAGCCTCCATCACACTGAAGCCTCACAGTGATTTGCGAGGCGGACACAATTATCGCTATTTTCCAGATGAAGAAATTATCACCCAGAAATAAGTGATATACTTGATTGCCAGCTTTCTAATGTTTTTTCTATGACATCTAAGCAGCTTCTCTGGGGCACGTCTGCACAGAATGAGTAGAGTCAGAAGGGCTTTGTAAACAGTCATGTATTCATAAGATGCTATTATTATTATTAGCATTGTTACTGGCCGGTTCATACCTAGAGACAGTTGTTCTTTCCGTGGGTAGAAGGAAAGAAGACCAACTCTGAGCTTAGAAGGAAAAATAAGGTATCTTCCCAAATACTATGACATCAAAGGCCTAACTCATCCACCGGCCACTGGGAGAGCCTCCTTTAACCTCTAAACCAATGACCTCACCGCCCCCCCCCCACTAAAAAAAAAGCTACATCTTGACCTGTCCTAACTTCTAAATCATCTTGCTTTGCTATCTCCTCAAATTTGACTTCCATGTATTGTCAGCCCTCTTTATGAACGCCACAGAGAAATGAAAACTCTGCTGCAACAGGAAATATATGGGGATACAGTACCAAATCTGAGTCTCTTCGGTGAATCCAAATACAGTATTGATTTTGGTATGTGTTGGAATATCTGTTTCAATAAAGAACTATTTCATTGGTTTTGGGGTCCTCATTTAACTTTATACTGCCCCAGAGCACTCTTGAGTTTGCTGCTGAATCAGGCCCTCGTTGGGCTTCCGGGTTCAGGCAGATTTTGCCACTTTGCAGTGACTGCAGACAATATGGCATCACCCACAGGCTGCTAGACAAGAAGGACAGAGACCCAAATCTCAAGTCTGTTTCAGTCTCCACCTCCTAGAGACAAGTTAGAAAACCCTAATAGGGGCTATCTTTGAGTGCCTTTCATGTGCTTTGATCTTTATACAGGGTATCTTTAATCCTCACAATAACAGGCAAGGTAGATCCATTTTTTTGTACAGATGAGAAACTAAAGCCCAACAAAGTTAGATAACTTGACCAAGGTCCCTAACTCAGCACACAAGGAAGCCATCCTTCCCTGTATCTAGAACTGCAAAACTTTCAACTTTCTCCACTCTACCAAAGAGGCATTTTTCCCTCATTTACTTTACAAACTTCAAAGATGATGAATGGTATCTTTGGAAGGTTGCCTTTAATATAAGTTCGTGTTATTAGAGTTCTACACACATACCCACCTGCTAATTTGCTTTCTTTCCCTATGAGCCCATGGCTTGGTCCTAAAGGCTCAATTCCAGGTATAGCCCTCCAGCCGGGAAGGACAGTCCACATTCCACCCACCGAAGAACCACACTTTTGTGACAACAGATTCCTCATCACTCCAAAAACCAAAACGATAGCTTAAAACTATCCTACTTTAAACTACATATAGCTGATGACTAATAATTATATTTATCCCGAGTCTATATTTCTTAATGACATTTAGCAATAAAAATCCTGTTCATAATTGTATTCAATGCATGTAGTTGTACTTAATGCAGAATTTCAGGTTAGGATCCTTACAAATTTGAATGCATTCACAAAATAAGATGTCTAATTTTGGTATTTTTCTGGTTTTAAATGTGTATTTCCAAGTGTGGAATCAATCACCTTCCGGTCGCCTGGCTTTGAACTGGCTTTGCCCTCCATTCCAGTGGTCCTCCCTCTAGTCTATTCTATTGCAGGCACAAACATCCTTCAGGAACTGCTTGGAGTCCAAGGTCTTAATCCTAAAATCCCCCTTTCAAACTTCAGTCTCCTTTCTGGCCATTCTTTATCTATCTTTCTTACTGACTTCCAGTTGCCAGTCTATAGATTCTTAGCTCACAAAGTCTCTCAGGCATATTCCTTCTTTCCACTCTGCCTTCCTTTGATGTCCAAGTCCGTTTTTTTTTTGTTGTTGTTGTTTTTTTACTCAAGTACAGTTGATTTCCACTGTTGGGTTAATTTCTTCTGTACAGCAAGTGACTCAGTTATACATACATATATATAATATATACACATATTATATGTATTCTTTTTCATATTCTTTTCCATTATGATTGGTCACAGAATATTGAATTGAGTTCCCTGTGCTATACAGTATGACCCTGTCGTTTATCCACACTGTATATCATAGTTTGCCTCTGCTAATCTCAAACTCCCATGTTCAAGTTCTTATCTAGTTTTCACCCAACTCAACTAACAAACCTATGCTCAAGTTCCATCAGACTAACTTTCATAGAACATGAATACAATTTTAAACTACTGAAAGAGCTCAGCCACTTGCCCTCTGAATATTAAAATGTCTACTTAACTTGGCATTCAAGGCCTTTGAAAAGTTTAACCCAACTAACCTTTTCAAGTGTTATCTTCTAAATACCACTTATTTTCAGGATCCTATACCTTAGATAAAGTACAGTGGTGTTATTCTTTAGTTTTCCTGTCTCTATGTCTTTGCTCGTGCTATTTCTGGCTCCTGAACAGCTTTGCCCAACCTAGATTGTTAGAATGTTACCCATGTCTTTCAAGGTCTAAGTCTCCATATTACCTGCTTTTCTTCTATGGTATCTTCATCATGATTCTTTGTATTACAGATATTTATATACATTTCTTCTCCCATACTAAATTTAACGTTGTATTCATTATAATGGCTACTAAAACTTCTTGCACAGTATAAAAATTTAGTTTTGAATAAATAGGCTAGTAAAAAAAAATTGAGTTAATACCTATATCCTTGTATGTTAAATGAAAAAATATTCCTTAAAGCCAAAGCAGATTCTACTTACAATTAGTGTTACGTTTTTACTAACTGAATTCTATATCCCACTTTTATGGAAAACTAACCTTTATCTATTTCTATATATAAACATAACATTTTGTGTGTGTGATAGTGGGGCTGTTTAATTCATTAACATGAGTGAAATTTTTCCATTTTTCTTCGTTGAGTTTATGAGTCATCTTTAAAAACTAGTCAGTGCTTATTGAAAAATGGTATGCAGTCAGGTTTAACTAACTCTGAATTTAAACTAATTAAACTAACTTAACCTATAGACTTTTATTGATTAAAACATAGGTGCTAAACAGAACCTCAAATTTCACTTTGACTTTCATCACAACACAGATTAGTATTCATTTTTCCCTTAGTTATGGCTGCCATCTATCCAGTGCTCAAGATAAACTGTCTTCATCACATCACCCAGCAGAACTTCCATCCCGTCTTTTCCACCACAGGGAAGTGGGGAAAAAAAGCTTGCAAGTATTGTTCTGGAGTCACTGTTCAGCTAGTCACCTTGACTCTACCATCATTACTTGTTCCTTTAACTTTGTGCTCAAGTATATTGCCTCTCTCAGATTAAAGCCTTTGCTATTAGCTGCTGACACAACTGCACCATTTGATTTTTATTTGTGACTTGTTGCTCCAGATCTGAGTCACAGTTCACAGAATTAAAGCCATGAATTTCTCCTCTAATTGGGCATTTGTGCCTTTCATAAATGGCCCTCCAATGTATAAGGTATAGGTTCTATCCACAAGACACATCAATAGCACCATACGAAATCATTTTTGAACTTAAAGTTAGATTTAAATTGGTGTTTCAAGTTAATCTTCACTGAATAGGAAATATTAAAAATGAGGCAGGTGTGAAAAATACCAAGAAACTGGCATTATTCAGTACAGCATGCTAATTCCCTTTATTCAAAAGTAAACATTTTGCAAAGCAAAAAATTCTCCTATTAAACTCAAGCATTAAGAAGAAAGACTCTTAATTACTCAAGGAGGAAATGCATTTGCTCCAGGATTAGCAGGTTAGTAGAGTAAACAGCCGACGGAGCTTTCTCAATGGCTCCCCTTCCAAAGAGCCCCAGCGGCCACCACTGCCTCATTCCCCTCAAGCCACAGAAGCCAACACCTGTGTCCATTAGCTGCAGTTTTCCATACTGAGAAAGACATTATTGTTCACCAAGGGAGTGCTTGGGGTTTTGTCCTCACTTTCCCTACAGGAGGAAATTCAGTAGAACCCTCTAAATGGTCTGAAACAGTCAAGTAATTGACCATCTGACTCCTAGGTTTTCTAGGCAATCTTCTCAGGAATCTGGAAAACCTTCCTCTCTCTGTTATTCCTCTGTTCATACAGTTAGCTCGCAGTTTGACATTAGCTTCAGACTAGTAAGAGAACATTGTGCAAGATTCAAAAAGCACAGATCCTATTCCTAGAAAGCACTCTGGCATCCAAAACAAATGTGTAACTAATAATGAATAATAATAGCATTGTCTTTGAAGGCAAGAGCATGAAAATACATCGATGAAGTAAAAATAAACCCCTAAAAAAATAAACAAACTCCTGACAGGGCCATATGTGCCCTGAAGAAAATAAGTAGAAAGCGTTTGTTGCTTTTGATTATTAAGTGGCACTATTTCATTTGATTATTTTAAAAATGTAACTTTTCATAAATTTAAGATGATCATGGATTTACAGATCCACTGGTATCTAATAGAGCATATTAACCTGACACAAACAAGATAAAGGAAATCCATGAATTTTCACATATTTCTCTACAGCCCCCTCAGCTGTCAATCACTAGTGGAAGAAATGCTTCTCTCTATACATATCTGACAAAAGTCCTTTTCCTCTGTTTTTTGTCCTTATGTGGGTACACCTAGGATCACCAAACCTGCACCATTTTTAGTCCTTTGCAAACACCAAGATCACTTCTACACTCCATCTGTAATGTACTGCTTTTGCTGACGTCTTCGGGAATATGTTTTTATTTTTGCAACAGATACAGTGATATGAAAAGACCATATTAAAATATGTAATTTTACGCAACAGCTATCAAATGTGTAAAATTCAACATCCCAGGAGTTCGTGCATGTTGAGGAAACAAATCCAAGAAAGACGTAACTAAATTAATGAATCATCGTTCCTTCACTGGTCATCAATGCCCCAGATTCATTAAAAGATAGAATATGGACTCTAAGGACCCTTGGTCTGACTTGGGGTGATGTTTGCATTTTCATGATCAGAAAGCAGAACTAAAGCATTTCAGCAGTTCAAGCTGGCATGGGTACACTGCTTCCTAGTTTGAAATGCATAATTAACCAGAAAGCTAGATATTGAACAGCTAAACAGATTGTCCCAAACTGACCTCACTGCTGTGCAAATGGACGCTGAAAGGTAAGGTGCCATGGTGGCTTTTTGTTTTATAGACAAGCTACATCCAAGCAATTGACAAAGACTGATTTTTTTTCTTTTTTTTCAAAGCCTATGAAAGCTTATGGGTAACAGCAATTATTTCCGTCTGTCAAATACTTGTATCCAGAAGTGGATTTACAATCCCTTGAAAATTCTGTAATTTACTGAACCACTGAGCAAGCCCATGCTACTCTCCCTCCCCAGACCCACAGAATGTAACTCATTTCAATGGAGAATTGGAGTCTATGATGTAAAGGAGGGAGTCCTGATAGGCAGAAGGGGGAAAATGCTAGGAAAGCATGCTTCCCAATTTCCATAAGAAATACCCTTGTTTCTTAAATAAGCAAATACCAATTATTGGGCAGAACAGCCACATTTCAGAGCACAAATGCATCCCATTTTTGTTGCTGAGTGAAGATGTCAGGGCAGAATTAGTGGCTTAGCGTTAGGATGGGCTGTATACCTACATTTGCTGAAGCAACTACTGCAAGAAAAAAATAAATATGGGAAACATTTGTGGATCAAAGCCAAGGAACGTCTTAAATATAGATTGCTTAAGAAAAGTACATAGATGTTTCCGTATCTTGTAAATGATAGTTTTCAAGAGGTTGTCTTTAAAATAAAACGGATGGGGACACTTGGCCCCTTTTCCAGCATATCCTACAAACAAGAATTCTTGGGAGACACGCCCCAATTCATCTTCCAATTTCCAACAAAGAGAAGGGATTTCACTGTTTTACATTTGCACTACAGTGCTCACATGATGGTTTCTGGTTAGTTTGGTCATGTTTCATTTTCGGAAATGTTAGAGTGGGAAGGATGAAATAATTCTTCAACCCTTAATCTTTGACAATTTTAACAAAATACAGTGTTTATACCTGTGCTAACAGGTGTTTTATTTTTTCCTTGTCCATTTTTTTCTACTCTGCTCAATCCATGTAACACACTAACTGTGAATTATTTTGACTGCATTAATAAGTTTTGACCTGAAATCTAATTTAAATTGCCATAAATTCGCCTTGTTCCTTGAAAATGATTAGCATGAGTTTGAAAAATCTGTTAGCTGAGTCCTCAATGACTATCAGAATCTTGACAAAAATCATCTCATGCCATACATCATACATCGCTGTATGCTACGTATGTATCATCCTCTTTCTATAGTGCAGAGCTTCTCAATGTTTTCCTCTCATGGGAAAAAGCAACTAATATTAGATTCATTTGTTATCAGTCATCTCTACAAAATATGCACGAACACAAATACACATACACACAGAAGCTCATTTCTCCAAAAAATTTATACAAATAAGCCAAAGAGTATGCTAAATATGATCTCAGGAAACATTTAGAGCATGCTCCCTTTGATATGCAAGATGAAAAAAACAGAAGATATATCTGCTCTTGGAGTTTTGTGCATTCCCGGACTTTCTAATTCTTTGTGAATGCACAGTGATTTTGGCAAGATGTCAGAATGTTCCCCAGCAATTTTCAATATAACATTCAATATATAAATGCCAAACCGGGAATTTTAGAAATTCTAATTGGGTTGTAGGGCTATCGATGTCTGCAGCTTTTCACTACCAGACAGGTGGGGTGGGAAAGGATGTCAACACCTGAGCTGTGATGAGGGCTGAGTGTGGAGGGAATGGTAGGAAGCCAGAGGTGAAATCAGCTTGGTGGAGCCGAGGGAAAGCCAAAGGCCCTTCCTGCCCAGCACGGCTGCGTGTGCGGTGCTAAGGGCCTGGCCACGAAGACAGGGCCGGTGTGGTTATACGTTTCCATCAAGCCTACAATCTAACCGCTGCAGCCGATCCCGTTAGTTCCAAGCCAAAGCATGGTGTGGGTCACTTCTCTGATGCTCAGAGACATCCACAGAAGGACCTAATGTCCCACATTCACCGCTTGGGGCTTAAACTTAGGTAAGTTACTGTATGCTATGTATTCCCCATATCTATGCCACATGCTGACTGTATAGACATGAACAGGAACAAAACAATCCGTCTCTGGGCTGTGTTCTCCCATTTCACCCCACAGTTTTCTTCCTTCATGACTGCAGTGCCAACAGCGGACTAAGGATGAGGCTAAGAGGGTTCTGGGCCCAGTTGTGTCCCTTCCGAACTGCACGAGCTTAGTAAGTCACTTACTAGATTGCTCCTGGACTGTTTCCTTATCTGTGAAAGGAGACGTTTAACTAGATGCTATCTAGGCTTCCTTTCACTTCTAAATGTCATGGTTTCTTCTTTCTTGGTAGTTTGCTCTCTCCCTGCCTTTGGCCTGTGTCCATTTCTCCATTTCCATTTCCCGAGTTTTGAATCCTTCACCTCAGTGAAGCTCCTCCTCCCACCCTCACGGGTCCCCTGCCTGGAAAAACATCATCGGTCTGGAAATGGAGCTCCCACAGCTCTCAGCATATAGGGTTCCATCGCTCTACCTGCATAAACCGTCAGCCTCTGTCAACAAAGACCTTTTCTCTCTTATTTATCCTATCTTCCCAACTTTGTGACATTTAACACTGCATTTGGTAAGTATCTTTTGAATAACTGACTTTTCTAACCTTGGAAGGTCTCCTTAGACAAAGAGAATGGTCAGGAGTCGCTCTTTGCTTTTCTGGCCAACTCTCTTCACAAAGAGCCGGCCTGGTGTTCTGTCTCTTCTGAGGTGACTTTTCTGAGCTGTGGGTCTTCACTGGTGCTTATAATTACTGGCCCATTTGCATTTATTTACTCACAAGTACAGGCAAATAACTGTATTGGGCACCAAGGACTATATTCCATAAGTAACCAAGTCAGAGATATATTCTCTCCATAAGAGTTTAATCATCTTCTATCATACTAGTCTGTGAGTTTGGCCATGGAAAGGGACATGTTTTCTTTGTCCCTCTCAACTTCCTTCTTTACCTCTTTCCTCCCCACCATCCAACAACTCCTGACATAGTTGGAGGCATCAAACATCCTTTGGTACATTTTGACTGAAAGTTTGGGGTTGAACCAGATCACGTCCAATCTACACTCATTTCCTCAAGTCTTCATTTTACGTTGTTCTCTGTAAGATAGGCAAGCATTCAGATGCCCCTCCCGGCCTTACTTTATCCGTACTTTCTTTTAGACAGTGGATATCTTCATTGCTGTGGCACACCTCTGCTGAGTCACACAAACAGAGGTCCATTTGGAAATACAAAGTGGAGAGATTGTCTCTTGTTTTATTTTCTATGTCCCTCCTGAAAGCACGTGGAGTTTGGGCACTTTGGACTTTCCCTTCATGCAAAGGACACAATGAAACATAATTCAACTGCCTGAATCTGGGCTAAAAGAGACAGCACTTAGCATTGGGAAACAAGGTAGTGACAAGTAGGTGGCCCAACTGGGAACAGAAAGCACAGTGACAGAGCTGCTAATTAACAAACCACTGCACACTGAAGCATGCCTTCGTGCTCACAAGAGTGGTAAGACAGCACTAAAGGCCCATATTTTGGAGAGGCTCTAAACTTCATGAGCTTGATCAGGGTTTAGCAATATAAATTATTTGTCCCTTGGGCTTGACCAATTCTGCTATGCTGAAAGATACAGCATTGGAGAATATCTGAACTACAGTATTCAGTTAAAAGACATTAATATAGGAAAATAATTTATAGCCTTAGGAAACCTTAAAAAAACACAAATTTTCCTTGGTCACTTAACTGCAACTCACAGGAATGAAATATGTTATAATTATATAACATGCTCTAAATCAGAGTAAGTGATTATACTTAAACATAACTTTTGATATGATTGCAAAATACCAATTCAAGAAAGGCCTGCAAAATTATTCCTATTTTTGAGACCACGAGCCAAGAATGCAAGGTACTTTCCTCAGAGAGAACAAATATTCCTGAAATAGTCACACTGGTTCAGCTTCTGGTCCTCATTTGAAATGGCCTATTAGTTGAATGAAATATCGCCTATAAGTGCTCACCTCAATCATATTTTTTTAATAGGGGTATATTCTATTTTTTTTTTCTTTTGGGAAAATAATTCTGCAGATTCAGGCTTCAGAAATACACTTGGAGACAACAGAGAAATCAGGGTTTTTGACCTGCTTCTTAGCCAAAAGATAATGCAGTCTTAGGCTCTTTGTCAAGAACTCCTGCTTCAAAATTGTCCAAAGCAAGCTGCAGGCCAGAAATGAATTTGAACCCCTGCAAAGAGTTTTAAATTCACAAACCTTCAGAAACACACACATACACAATACCACGTCAGAGCTTCAGTTTCTCAAGAGTGGGTATGTGGTCATCAATTTAGAATACGCTAATTCTTACAGTACAAACTCTAACCATCATCTAGCTTGCTGAATAGCAAAGAGTTTGAGGCGTGGCAAATAATGAGGCTGGAGAGTGGAAAGAGGAGAAATAAAATACTCAGGTTTTTGGAAGTAATTACAATTGAATCATCTTGCACAGAACAGAGTGGAAATTATACATCCCGGTGCCATACTGTCCAAAGGTTGGCATTATCATTCTAAAGGGCAGGAGTGGTAGTGAGAATGTAGCCATATGCGTATGGACCCCTTGTTCCTACTTTGCCTATCAACCAACCAATGAAGCTGCTCATTTATTCATTAGCTGTTAGTCCTTATTCCCATCCCTTCACCACCAAAAATGGGGCACTGTGAGCAATGTAAAAATAGCCCCATGAATAGAAGCAACCATGGACTAAGAGTGAGACGAATAAAAAGGAGGACAAAGAAGGAAAAGAAAAAGAAGAGAGGGGGCAACCTCCAGAAGCAAATACTAGAGGAAACCTATAAAATACAAACTTTCTGGTTTAACTTTTCAATACATGATGGGGCTTTCCCATGCACGCCTCTTTTCACTAAAGCTTCAGGCAATAAATCTTAGATATGGTTTGTTAGATTATTATAGTACCCCTCTAAGGGCACTGAAATGATGTAATGAGAAATCAGAACATCAGAACACTAAATTATCCCATTTTTCAGGAATTCCAGCAAAACCTTTCAATTTGACTTGTTACTGGCCAAATAAGGATGAAACCAACATAGCATACTAGGGATAACACTGAAGGTAATTTTAATTGGTTTGCTTTAAAAGCTATCTACATGGTGACTAATAAAAGAGGCTTATATAGTCTATCAGTAGTTGAAGATTTATGAGCATTACAGGAAAGATGAAAACTTAGCAGATATCTATTTGCAGAAATAGTGGTGAAAAAATAGAATTGTGAGATCTTCCTACCATATAAATATAGTCATCATCATAATTCTAACATGCCATTTTTACACGTCCTCTCACTCTTTGTAATCACCTATAAATTATCTTTAATATTTGACAATAACAATATTATCAATATCATTTTATTAACAAAGCATTTTTACATATCTCGTGATACTGATCACAGCACTTTAAGAAATATTTTCTTTTAGAAAAAGAAACTGAGTCTTAAGAACATATAACTAAATTAGCTATGCCCACAAAGGCAGCAAGTGAGATTCAAACAGGTTTTTGACCCCAAGAACGGTGGCCATTCTGTAATATTGCAATACAGCTGCAAGCTTAATAAATTATTTTGAAAAATAATTATTTTTTTAGATTGTATTTGATTTTGGAACCAGACTAAAGTTATTTGGCACTAAGACTTTTAAATAATGTGAATGATCAGAAAGATAATGCCGTATGAAACTTTTTAAAATAGATGTTATCTATGGCTCTGAAGATAATTTCAAAAGAGGAATACAAGAAGGACTTTGAAGAATAATGGTATTTTGGAATCCAGGAACACTTCAAAGGTGACAAATTTAATGTATGAGAATGTCTGGCACAGTATTTTGCACATAGTAGACAATAAATATTAGCAAAAAATTGTTAAGGGAAGCACTTCTATATATAAGTACAGATAAGATTTTCTAATAAATAATCAATCTCATCAGAAAATTATGCACAGATATTAGATATGTAAATTGGTACAGATTCTCCTAAAATAACCTGGTAAAAGTTACTAAGAGCCTTAATATGACTATATAGTTTGGTCTATTTCTTCTAATTTAAGGATTTAACTTAAAGAACTATGTGTCCACCAAGATTTTTTTTTCCAAAATGTTCACTATGGCATTCATTATTTATATGTAAACACTTGTAAAAAAAAAACAAAACAATATCAAAACAAAATCCAATAATAGGGGCCTAAGTAAACTGTATTTATATAATAGAATATTATTCAGCTATTAAGATTTTATTTTAAAGAATTTTATTTATATAAGGAATATTTTAAACACATACCTACAAAGCAAAAGAGAGAGCAAAACAAAGATTATATATACTAAAAGGTAATTATCTCTGGTTTGCGAGGTTACTTACAATTTTCTCCTTATCTTTTGAAAGTATTTTATATTGGGTACGTGATTGTTTTTTACAGACACCTAAGCTATTTTAAAGTCAGTATCTTAATAATGGTCAACATGGATTGAGTTTTTACCATGTGGCAGACATGGTTCTCCCCTTTTTACATATATTATCTCATTTACTTCTCATAAAAATCTTTGATGTGGAGCTATTTATCCTGTTTAATAGGTGAGAAAACTGGGGCAGGAAGACATTAAACAACCAGCCCAACATTACCTCCCAAATAAACATCTGAGCTAGGACATGAAATGAATCATCTGACTCCAGACTCATGCTCTTCAGGACCATGCTCTACTATTCATACTATACAGGTGGCTTAGGGATGTGTCAGAACATATTAACGTCATGGAGAAAGCAATCTCCTACAAGTGGGACTCTCATCTATGAAGATGAATAACGCTGTGGGTGAGATGGCTTGTGATTCTGGTGGTATAAGAAGTGTATTTAACTTACCCTATATATAACTAGTTTTCACGAATGTGTTACTTCTGAAAATGCAAAGGCTGTTTAACATAGAGGGGCAGTACATTATTTCCGTCCACTTACAGCATATAAGGCACTGGACTAAAGTCTGAGAAAAATTATCTAGCTATAGCGCTCATTGCTATAAATTTAACACTGCCTTGGAGGGAGTGTGCACCCTTAATTGAAGCGATTTCTTGACCACAGGAAGGGAGCACTAGTTTAACAGCAAGGGTATTCAGACTGTTTCCTTGCTAAAAATATGCTTCTTAGGCACTACTGCCTGCATAGATCAAAGACAGCAAAGGTAATCTTACTGATTTCAAAAATTCCTGTTAAATTCACTGACAAATATAATGTCCCCAAAACCAAAGCTGCTAAAACTGCAAAGATGTAAGTCAGTCACAATAATAAAAATATAGAGTATTATCATGATAATATCAACTAGAAAGACATAAACACAATTTTACTATAGATGAAAACTCTTGAAAACTTCTGCTGTTATTGATTCCATTTAAGTACCCCCTGAAAAGTTAGAATCTAATTTAGAGGGTTTTTTTCTTTTCTGGCTATCATTTTTGATCTTTAAAACTATCTATTTTAAGAATCTTTACAAACAGATCCCTTTTTTTTTCTTATTAAAGAAAAAGTCTGGAAGAATTCAGATGTTACTAGCATTGATTTACTTTACACCTTGTCTCTAAATACCATGTGAGTTTCATATCACATGAAAACACTTATGTCATAGCTTTTTTGAGGCTTTATTTACATATAATATTACTGCACAGCATGATAAACCTAAATCAACATCCTTTAAGTAGGAACTCAAAGGTATACAAAGGTGTAATGTGTGTCAAGAAGTTTTATTCCAATTTTCTTTGTGTATAAGGCAGATATTTACTAATCCCTGGGTACATAGGTAAAAGTGTAATAGATGTAAATAAAAGAAGATGCATATGTTCTCATGAACGATAAGCTGACCCGTTGCAGGCACCTGGTGAAGTGTTTCACTAGGTAGTACCTGAATTATACAGATTGATTTACCACCTAACAGCTGCTCAGAAAATTCCTTTCTTGAGTCTCATATTTTATACCAATTGAAAAAGGAAATGTATAAGAAGTATGCAAGAGAAATAACCTAATGTTTAAAGTGCACCTTAATTGTAAGAACAATTTAGAAACAGAAAACTAAAACCTTGATTTCCCTAATGTAAAAATATCGCTCATGCCCATCAAGTAGTTTATAAAATGAAACACAAATCAAAGTGATTACAGAGCTACTAATGACTGAAACTGCATTCTTTGCTGCCTTTTATTTTAGGTGTTGATTTTGTTAAAAAACAATATCCAATATTGAGACCAAAACTCTGGGAAGTGTTGAGGTTCTAGCCACTGAGACAGGTAGACTGTGGGGAAGGAAACATCTGTACATGTCTGCATCTATATATAGAGTTCTACATGAGATGTAGCAACCAGGTATGTTTTAATGGGATGGTGTGACTGATGTGTACCTAGCACACTGGGACCACTGCATAATGTAACCTGTATATTCTGCTGAGTAACATGAGTGTGGTGAATTAAAACTCTCAGATTTATTTTTTACTAAAGGATATTTCCAGGTCTAATAATTCTGATTCTGTATTTGCCAGATTGATTTTTCCTTGGGCTAAATTCTCTATTGTTCTTGCCTTGACTGATCTATAATTACCTATCACTTCATTAATTTAAATACTGAATTCTTCAAATATTTTTCTCTTCCATCCACTCTTACGCTTAAATAAGGACTTGTTTTAGTCTCTTGGAAGTTTATTCACTGTTCAGGTAATTTTGCAATACCTTTTCCCTCTCTTATAAATCAATAAATAAGCCTCGTTTGTCATAACTTTATGATGAGTCAACATATGTACTATAGAAAACAGAGAGTTAACTTGATTGGAATGAATTGGCTTATGCCTAGAGATCAATATATTTTTCTCTCTACTCCTACATGGCCATCCTGAAAAGAACACTATAGGTTAAAAAAAGAAGAAAATGTTTTATAATAAGACAGCAGGAATCAATGCAAGAAAGCCCTTTGCAGATGGTAACATTGGGGAAGAAAGACACAGATGGATCTGTGTCATCTGGATACCAAAGAGCATGGACCATCTGGCTCAGATAGTTGTTGTAGGAGGGAATGGAAGAGTAAGTAATGACAGGGCCCAGAGGAATATCCATGGAATGCATGAAGAATGATGGGGATAGCCTAAGGAAGCTCACCAAGCATTTCTCTAGGCTTGGCCAATCAAGTCTAAGGACATACAAGGAAAGACATGGTCACAGAGTCTCAGGAGGGTGTAATGCTGCTGAATAATTACATTTTAAAGCTGGAAGAGACTTCAGAGATTCTTTTTTTTTTTTTTTTCTTAAATAAAGACATAATTGGTAACTTTCTGAGTGCTCCAGACAACACTATACTTACAATCCAACAGATCTGCTTCTACAATTTCCCTGAAGACGGAGAAGAAAAAATCAATTGTTTAATCCATACAAAAAATAAAAAGGAAACCTGTCAATGTGGTTTGACTAGCAAACCACCGGAGTTGTGGTTTGGGCATAATGGATTCCCTCTTCCATTGCCTCTAATCTAATTAATCCCTCGTATCTGCCTGCATTCCAGCAGATGTGTTTACCAGCCAAGTTGCATTAGATGATTTTTGAATAGCTTCATTGGAAAAAAAACGGATAGGATGTGGGTAAGTGAAGCAGACAGAAACATCAAAGTCTTTCATTTCTGATGACTATTGCTCTCATTACAATTGTCTTTAGCAGAAACGCAATCTCTACTTTTCTGAAACGGCATGCACATAGACAGTGGTTAAAATTAGGGTAACTATGCCATACTTCCTAATTATTACAACTGCATAATTATTAATAGTGACCCCCTTTACTAGAAAAAGTGCTCCGATATGGACAATAAATTACACGGTTACCCTAATACGCAGTGACAGGAACGTCGATTTAAATAAGACATTGTACCATTTTAACAGATCAATCCAGTGGATGTATATGATTTTGCAAATTCAGAACTTATCACGACTCCCTAAGAAAGGATTTAAGCTTCACTTATTTGGTTTTTAAGTTACTTGTTGTCTTTCAATGTGTTTCTTTTTTGTAAATGACTACGCCAAGAAAACTAAGGCACAGAGTGATTAAAAAACAAAAAGAACTGCAAATCAAGTTTCCTCATACTTGACTGTAAATCTTATTCAGTGTTACGTGATTTTTTAAAACGTCTTCTCTCAACAGGACAACAACCATTTCTTTTGAAATGGAAGAAAATGTATATATCATTTACTGCAACTCTGATTTTACAGAAAGCTGAGTTTACAAAAAACTGAAGCTCAGAGAAATGAAATGACTTGCCCAAAGTTGCTGGTCTGGTTAGTGGCAGAGCTGGGTCTGAGGACTCAGATTCACACATGTGAACATGTGTTTCCTTCTGCATTCCATTTTGCCTCCTGAATTTTACTCTTTATTTATTTTATTACTTAGATCCTCCTAGCAGGGAGAAAAGTCATCAAAATCTAGCTTTCCTCTAAGCATTACATTTTCCAGTAGGGAAAGGTATCAATAGATCAAAAAGATGAAGGACCCAGAATACAAATTTTAGTTTACCAACTTTTCTCTCAGTGGGCAAAGTAAGGTTGTTTCCATAAATCAGCATTTTAAACTGTCTTAGACTATTGATATTTGACAATTTCTTAAAATAATGCAAAGAAGATCTCCCAGTTCTGCATCTTGTCACTGACTTCAATGCAACAGACTTTAACAGGAGAGAAGAATAGGAACTTCGGGAGGACTATCCAAAGAGACATCACTGGGGATTGGGAGCTAAACTAAGAAAAACATAATCAAGTTTTATTTCTTAATAGTCAGTCTAATACAAAGTCTAATTGGCTTTAAAGCAAGTGTTAGGATTAGTTCTGCCAAAAATTTAAAGGTAAAAGTTTTAAAAAACGTGTTTAGAGCAATGTATTTAAAACAAAAATAGTGAAAAAGCCATCCTTAAAGTGCTTTTATTTCCTTCCTGACACAGATTTAAATACTGTGTTAGATACTGAGTTGAATTAGACTGTGCATTTGACTTCTGAGTACTATGTTTGCTCACTGAATTTATCATATCAATAAATTCTTCTTGTATGAAGATTTAGTATATCTATTACAATAAATTCTTCTTGCATATTTTTGATGCCCCCATCTGTCTAACACGTATACAAATTTAGACAAATCATGCTTCTTTAGGGATCACTTTCCATCATGGAATCAGTCAGTATGCTGTGAATATCCTGTATGGTCGTAATTGTGAAAAAACTGATTATCATTTTCAGATAGTTCAGATGAGATTTCACCATATTTTTCACAATTACCAAGAGGATTCAACTCTTTGTAACAAATATGTTCTGGGATTATTATTTTAAAAAGAAGAAGAAAAAGATAGGAAAGAAGAAAAATTAATCTAGTACAACTGCAGACCAAGCGTTACTGAACTCCCAAGGCACTTTGTCTCTATCATCATGATTATATCACTATGTTAGAATTATTGTTATAATTATTGTGTTGTAATTGTTCTTTTTTCTATTAAAATTTAAGCGTGGAAGAAAGGGACTCTCAATCGTCTTCAAGTCTCTAGATTAAGCACAAAAGCCACAGTTAAGAAGTTAACACATTTCTGCTGAATTAACTCGTCGATTAACACACGGATGGATGCAAGAAACAGAACTGGTAAGGAATAAAGATAAGTTTAGACAATGTGGACAAAAGCAGCATGCCAGGCGTGATGAGGATCCATGGGTAAGTTGCTAATGTAACCAGTTTCTTTTAAGGCAGCATTATTAACATTGACGTAAAAGGAATCACCCAACTCCAAGGACCTGTGTATTTTGGGGTAAGACGAAGAATACTATCCTGGCATTGTCACGTGAGGAATTTCATTTCACAGCAATCATAATAGAAGTGGACATTCCACTACTTCAGTACAGCATATTATTATTCTTATTATTTCGATCATAATCCGCCACCCACCTCTAACTCCTAGTAACTCGACTGATCTCACAAAAACTTCTCAGGCATATTTCCATCATCATCCTAGATACTCCTGAAGCAAGGAGATGCAGAACACAAAGAATCAAAATGCAACACTTTTCCCCTCCTTGGCCAAACAATTTAATTGAAGTGGAATCTTGCTAAAATACTCTTCAAAAGGATAATAAAAGAAATAATTGTCATGAAAACTTAGTGGGAATGAGAGTGGGTACCCAGCTAGGCAGCTTCTCCAGAGTTTGACTTGATGATAGCATATGAAAGAGATGTAGGGTAAGTACCAGACCCAACAACCAACCAGTTGATGTAAGGTCAAGAACACCAAATGAGGTGTCAATATACTACTTGGTTTCCAGTTTGGGCTCTGCTATTTATTACAATTCATCTCATTCTCTGAACTTGCATTTTCTCATGTGTAAAAGTTTTGTTGCTTCCCCCTTTCTTTCTGCTATCTTTTCAAAATGATTGTTGAGCTCCTACTATGTCTCCATCACTGTGGAACTCTCTCTGCCCTAAAATAAATGCACTAATGCCTCAAAGGATTGGTGTGAAGATGAAATAGACACATAGGAACCTTGTAAATAGCATAGTGTTATGTAAAAGGAAAAAGTCTGATCTCTGACCCCTCCTGTGTTCTCTACTAGCCCTAGTTCTCTGGTCTCCATATTTAATCTTGCTTCCCTCCCGCCCTCCACCAAAATTATGATTTCACTGACAGGGTATACTCTGGGCTGCATCTTATACTTTTTTTTTTTTTTTTTTTTTTTTTTTTTTGCGGTACGCGGGCCTCTCACTGCTGTGGCATCTCCCGTTGCGGAGCACAGCCTCCGGACGCGCAGGCTCAGCGGCCATGGCTCACGGGCCGAGCCGCTCCGCGACATGCGGGATTCTCCCGGACCGGGGCATGAACCCGTGTCCCCTGCATCGGCAGGCGGATTCTCAACCACTGCACCACCAGGGAAGCCCTGCATCTTATACTTTTGATCATTTTCTGTAGCTATCATTTTTACTAGGCTTGTAGAGACAACTAACTGCCTTGAGTTCCCCTCCCCTAAGCACAAGCACATGTGCACACACACAAGGTACACACACATGCACCACACAGTCACAAAACCCTGTAGTGTGTGTGTCTTAAGAAAAGGAAGAGAAGAAATCCCTCTATCTAATTCCCAGCAAGCCTATCTTAGAATTCCATAAATAACCAGCTGGAAAGTAACTAAAGGCTACAAGGATAGCACCTAACATTTACTGAGTCCTTACTATACTGCAGGTACGGGCTAGCTGGATTTAATCCTATGAAATACGTTCTATTATCCTCATTCTATAGATGATGAAACTGAAACACAGAGAGGTTGAAAATTTATGCATCTATGCAGTTGATGAGTGACAGAGCAAGTATTTAAGCCCCAGCTAGTGTGGCACACAATCACTGTTCTCAATCATTATACTACCGCAGATGATGGTTCTGGGTAGCTGCAACAACTGTCACAAAGACCATCCACTAAGGAAAGTGCTAAGACCTTCACTTCTGAAGACTGTCATTTTGTGTCCATAATGAATACCTACCATTCACTCTCATTCTGTGTGCAAGTTAGGGAAGCAACAAATTTTAAATGAACATAGCAGAGTTAGGCACACTGACAGCCTAACTGTAAAAAAGGGAATATATATATATGTATGTGTGTGTGTGTGTGTGTGTGTGTATGTGTGTATATATATATATATATATATATATATATATATTACAAGGACTCAAAACTCAGTAGACTTAAAGACTGGAAAACTTTACTGTAAGACCAAAGACCCAGATCCACCTCAAAATATCCCAAGGATTTCCTATGTGAGAACTGATTATTAAATTAACAACCAAATAACAACACATCCGTTTAAGAGAATATAGTTCACAATGGCTATGGAAGTCATGGGCTATTAGGAAAGATGTTCCTTTCCTAAAAGAATTCAAACTATAGAATATGCTTCAGTTATTCAAACAAGTAATTTGTGCAGGATATTTTAACCCTAGATATTGTCAGGTAAATGAAGACTTAATATAATTATTTTATTATATCTACTTTTATATTTATAGCTATACTTGTGTTTATATTTATTGTATTAGTATTGTATTATATTAATACTCTTAATATTCTACCATCCTATTAGACTTCGTGTAGGTCAGATGAATCACTTCCTATAACACATCGACTTAAACCATGCCAGAACTCACCCATATAGAGTTTTTCTTTCATGTTAACAACTCAAAAAGGACCCCTGCAGTTTACTTTCTTGCCCTGGTCATCTGTCCATCCTCCTTCAACGCCGTGTCCAGATATTCCGCGATGCTGAGCTACCTGAGCCTGGGACCCTGAAGGCATTAAGCCCCAGCTGACTGAATTCCTGGCTAGGTGGCTCCAATGTCTGTATTTGCCTTGTTGTTTATGCTCAATAAATTCATACCATTTAGGGGAAAGACTCAGACATGAGTAACATCCGCTTCCCCTCGCAATGCACAGGATTAGGAAACAAAGTTGAAGACAGGCAGCTGCTCAGGTTCAAAGCCAATGTTGCCACCTTTCCCTACTTCACATCCCTCTGAGTTCACGATGGCTATGAACAATGAACCAGATTTGAATTGTTCCCAGTCTCTACTCTTCTGGTCTCTATCTGAGAGGGCAGCCAAATGGTGACGGGAGCCATCTGGGGGAGAGGGACGAGGGGGAGTCAGAGGAAGCAGTGTGGCTCTCTTCAGGGGAAGAGCAGGCACTCCGCGTGGTTGCTTCTGCCAGCAGCCTTGCTGACAGCTCAGCGTCATTCCTTCTCGGCCTAAAGAGCAGCGGCGAAAGCCCCCTCAAAAGGCACTGTGGAAAAAAAAAAAAATTGGGGCTTCCCTGGTGGCGCAGTGGTTGAGAGTCCGCCTGCGGATGCAGGGGACGTGGGTTCGTGCCCCGGTCCGGGAGGATCCCACATGCCGCGGAGCGGCTGGGCGATGCAGGGGACACGGGTTCGTGCCCCGGTCCGGGAAGATCCCACATGCCGCGGAGCGGCTGGGCCCGTGAGCCATGGCCACTGAGCCTGCGCGTCCGGAGCCTGTGCTCCGCAATGGGAGAGGCCACAGCGGGGAGAGGCCCGCGTACCGCAAAAAAAAAAAAAAAAAAAAAAGACACTGTGAGGATGGGGCCAAGGAAGGCAGGATGGCACGGAGAGGCGTTGGGCTGTGCTACAGCCACGTCGCTGTAGGACTGGATATCTGTACAGCTACCGTCTCAAGTAGAGCGTGAGGTTCCCCATGGCAGGCGCCATGTCCTAGTCACCACTCTTGTCCCAGCATCTTACAAGGGACTTGACACAGGAGGGTATTCATAAAACATTTGCTGAAGGCACGCACCAGTGGAGTGGGTACCAGCCCTACTGGATCCCACCAGCTTCCTCTGGCTCCTCAAGCATATGTACATTTGACTCCAAGGACAAAGTGGCTGTCTATTTTTCATAAAGCGGCAGTTTGAGTGAATCCCACGTCTCTTTTCTTACTCTTAGACTGCCTTTCGTTTGTTTGCTTGAGCAAGAATCTGAACTAATTCCAGGCTTCGCTTCATTTTAGTAACAGCCGAAATCTAATCAGGGCTGTATACTCTCTGCCTCTGTCTCTGTCCTTCCGCTTGCCTTCCTCCTTCCCTCTTTCTCTGTCCACTCCCACCCTTTTCCACTCTCCCTGCCTCCACCTCTCTCTCTTTCTCTCTCCTCCTTCACCTCTCTATTCTCTCCCCTTCTCTTTCTACAAATTAAACAGAATAGCTCATTTTAAACAGTGTGAAGTTAAGATTGCAACGTTTAACGCGCTAGGATGAAAGCTGTCCTTTGGGAATTGTTTTTGTTTTATTGTGCCCTAAAAATTAAACTCTATGTTAATAGGACTTAATCTTGCTTTCCCACCCTTATCTTGGTAAATAAGAAATGTGTGTGTGCGAGAGAGGAAAGTTCTCTGTTGAAAGGGAAGAGTTGGGGGCTTCTGTTAAATGTTATAATTAGTTATAAACATATCGGCAGTGAATTTACTCCAAACATATCAATAATTCACCTGCAAAAGTTTAAAAAATAAAATAAAACTTTACTTGAAAGCAAATGAGTTACAGACACACCTGAATACTGAGTTTGTATAAAGTGTATACAGGCTGTCTTTGGACAGTCCATCTGACTTTAGTTCGAAGTGGTTTTGTTGTTGTTCTTGTTCTTGTGCCCTAGAAAGAATGTAGGTCAAAAGCAAGAGTGACTTGGAATTGGACTTTTGAAAAAGCTGCTGAAAATTCCATTTGCTGTGGGTAGGTTTGTATCCTTTGAACTGCCACGTGGGTCCCTTCCTCTAGGAAAACCTCCTAACCAAGAATTCTTACTGTTAATGACCTCCAGGGTCAGAGATTATAACTTCTTAAACTTAGTGGCAGTGCTGACACAAGGTAACAAGCATCCTCTGGTATGCTGGGTCATCACTACTTTACACTGTCTTGTAATATATAAAAAGGAAAGACCAAGAAACTACTATTTTAAGAACAGAGAAAAGCTGCATTCACTGTTCAGCCATATAAAGAAGTGAAACATTACAGAGCCAGTGCAGGCAATGACAGAAAGCTATTAATAGAGTTTCTTTACTCTTTAGGAAAAGAGGAAATAAATACTGTGAGAGAGAAGAGAATAGACAATAATTTGAGCAGGTCAGGTACATGGAGGGATTTAGAGTTTTTCTTGCTTCTCAAACTCAGTTCATCATGGCTCTTCTAGGTTGATGGAGTGTCGGGGGCAATGCTATTCAAGAACTCCAGAAAAGATACATGACTGTTCTAGTTTCTCATCTTCGGAGCTGTATGACCACATGTAGTCAGGGTCACAGCACCATGACCTGCTTGCTTGTCCCCATCTCACCTATGAAAGCCACTTGTGGGGAGGGGAGAACAGCCCAGAGGAGGCAATGTAGCCTTTACAGTCAGTCGGTCCTACCGCTAAATTCTAGATCTTCCCCTATTAGCTGTGTGACCCAAAGAAAGTTAGTTACTCTCTAAGCCTCAATTTCTTCATCTGCAAAAGAGCACCTAAGTAACACAGTTGTGAGGATTAAATCAATGAATATTGTAAGGAAAGCAGCATGAAACCTGGCTCTCAATACATCTTAGTACCATCTCCGCCACCACTGTCGCTTTGCACATTACCATCACATCCAAAACCACCACCTCCAACACCACCGTTACCACCACCACCACCATCACCACCTGCACCACTACCACCACCATATCCAAAACCACAACCTCCAATACCACCACCACCACAACCAGCAGTATCATTATCATCACCACCACCACCATCACCTACATACACCACTACCACCACCATCACCACCAGCTCCAGTAACACTGCCATTATCACCACTACCACCATCACCACAATTACCAATACCATCACCACCTTTACCACCATCATCCTCATTTTACAGGTGAGGAAACGGACTCAGAGCTTAAGTAATTTGCTGAAAGTTACAAAGCTAGTAGGGGACAAAGGTGGACCTCCAATCCTGGGTATGGAAGCCAAGTTGAGAGCTCCTCCTAAGTCCACCTTTGATCTCAGAAAGTCTAACATGGAAAAGCCGGGTGGTCTTGGTTTCAAGGGTCACCCCAGGGCTTCAAGGGTACCCAGCACTCAGGATCTCTCTTACCTAAGCTTAAAAAGTTGTATCTAGAAATAAAATATTCTAGGTTTGTCATTAATATCTGAATTACCAGGCATCGTGAAATTTCCCTGATTTCTGCTTCTGGTTGTTTTTGTCCCTTGCCTGCATATCTTCAGCTGTCACAGAGAACACAATGCCTATTCCCCTATCTGACCCTATAGAGACATTGTAAGAGGGAAAGAAAATGTCATGTAGAGCACTGAATCCTGGGGAGAAAGGCAGGAAATGAAAAGGCATTGTTTATTTCGCCTGGCTTTACAACAAGACGGCTGTATAGGCCTGTAAGAAGAATGAGTCCTGGATGGCTCAACCTTTGGCAAACAGATCTGGTATTACGTAGGCAGTCTGTCAAGCCAGGAGAGGAAGCAAAGGAGGAGATTTCCTTTAATTCTGCCCATACTGTTTACCGCTTGTTTTCCCTTCCAGGACTTTCTGGACTTCCCCACTCCCAGGACAGAAAGTGCAAGGCATTGTGGGAAGCTGGCAGCAAAACCCCACTAGCTGCTGGGTGGTTCCACTGACACCTTCCACAGGACTCCCCTCAGCTCGCTCACCCAAGCCAGTGATACAGATCTCTAGTGCCACGGACCCACCTTGCATTTGGCTGTCCTTTCCTTCTTTCCTGCCACACGGCCCAGAGCCACTTCTAGTCTACTGTTGCAAGGATAACCCTTAAGAGTTGCATGGCATTTACAATGTAACAGGGGCCTAACAGCTTTCCTATCCCAAAGAATGAATCTCCAGTGAGCAGATTTCAGTAACCATGACAGAACATGACCAAGATACTTTATAGGAAAACCTCTATGGTTCTCAAGATATTGTAACCCATTGGCAATTTTCTACACCTCAGCTAACAAGGACAGAGCATCGTAACAACAAATAAAACCCCATTATAGGTGTTATACCCTCAAGGTGGCTCCAGTCAAAAGAATTAAGCACGCTTAAATCTCCTTCCATGGGTTACCAGTGTCCTCAGGAAGGAAAACGAAAGAAAATCTCTTCCCACTTCACAATTTGATGTGACATCTGCTTGGGTTCTACCAAGATGATGGCTGTACACTGGTATCGCCGAGAAGCTGGAGGGAGTGAGGAGGCAGGGTGGGTTAAGGGCTGCTCCAGTGGCTATAGGATTAAAGGAAGTCAAAAGCATTTCTAGAGACCAAGGACTAATTCACTAAGTGCAAAAGAAAATACTGGCAACGTTTTACTATAAATCTTATAAAGTTTGCTTAGAAACTGTAAGATGCAATGAGATATAGAGGGGCGAGCACATCAGCTTTTTTTAAAAGTAGAACAGGTATTTTTTCATTTAACAATTTTTAATTTTTACGTTACTGTAGTAAAAAACATTTGATGGGATCTACCTTCTTAACAGATTTTTTAAGAGTACAGCACAATATTGTTAACTACAGGTACAATGCTGTACGGCAGACTTCTAGAAAGTACTCGTTTTGCATTACTGAAACTTTATACCCGGTGGTTAACAACTCCCCGTTTTCCCTTCCCTTTCCGCCGGCAACCACAATTCTGCTCTTTGCTTCTCTGAGTGATATCTCCTATCTATTTTAGATATCTCATATAAGTAGAATCATGCAGTATTGGTCTTCTGTGATTGGCTTAAAGGGATATATACTCAGATTAAGTTAAATGCCCTCATAATGACTTAAAATCCCATTAAATGAAATAATGCCATTTGCAGCAACATGGATGGACCTAGAGATTATCATACTAAATGAAGTAAGTCAGAGAAAGACAAATACCATATAAGATCACTTAATGTGCAATCTAAAATATGACACAAATGAACTTATCTACGAAACAGAAACAGATTCACAAACATAGCGAACAGACTCGTGGTTGCCAAGCGGGAGGGAGCTGTTGGGGAGGGATGGAGGGGGAGTTTGGGGTTAGCAGACGCAAACCAGTATATACAGAATGGATAAGCAACAAGGTCCTACTGTGTAGCACAGGGAATTATATTCAATATCCTGGGATAAACCATAATGGAAAAGAATATAAACAAGAATGTGTATATATATATATATATATAACTGAATCACTTTGCTATACAGCAGAAATCAACACAACATTGTAAATCAACTATACTTCAATTAAAAAAATAAAATCCCACTAAAGAAAATGAATGGTCACTGAGTCTTTCATTAATATTGAGAACAATCTTATTTATTGAAAATGTCCACACACTTAGGATTACCAAGTTATGATTCCATCTTAAAATGCACATCACGGGGCTTCCCTGGTGGCGCAGTGGTTGCGCGTCCGCCTGCCGATGCAGGGGAACCGGGTTCGCGCCCCGGTCCGGGAGGATCCCACATGCCGCGGAGCGGCTGGGCCCGTGAGCCATGGCCGCTGAGCCTGCGCGTCCGGAGCCTGTGCTCCGCAACGGGAGAGGCCTTAACAGTGAGAGGCCCGCGTACCGCCAAAAAAAAAAAAAAAAAAAAAATGCACATCACATTTTTCTATCCAATTATGCTTCCAGCAAATGCAAATATTTTGCCCTAAATTAAGGCTTCTCCTACAACTTATACCTTATCTTTGTAATGATGTTTGTACTTAACAAAATATGTTATCTCATTATCTCCCACTTTAGAGTATCTGGAGGATATTTCTTCTGTTTCCTTCATAATGATTAGCCCAGCGATGAATGCAAATCAGGAGCTTAATAAGTATGTGCAGATTGATTGTTATATAAATTCTTCTCTAACCCTGAACCAGAGAAACAAACAGCCCCCTATGTGATAGCCTTGAATGATGACTCAGAAAAGAATCCATACTTTAAACACTTCAGTGTGTCTAAACTATGACATCTCCTCATTTGCTAAGATAAAACTTCTTTACATAACTATATCATAACCCCAAACTCTAATCAGCAGTGGGAAAATGAGATTACAACCGCAAACATAGCAATCTGATTGACATGGTAAACAACCCTTCTGCACATAATCAATTTAGGCTCCCGGCAGCAGTGAATTAGAACTTGTAATTTTTTTTGGCTCTTACCCTGTCTTATTTTTTATAATAGTTATGCATTCATGAAAACATATACATTTATAAAAACATTTCCTGTAGTGATAATTTAGATTTTCAGATGATACTACATGTGGTTTGCTTCTAAGAAGAGAGAAATATTCCAGACTGAAAAGATAATCCACCAAACCAGAAGTCCATTAAAACCCTAAAATTATTCCATCTAAATTTCTTACATTACACAGGAAAACTTTATGTCAGTGTAAAATATCATGCTTCCATCATTTTAATAGGCTAAATGTTGCAGATAAAATTCTTCTGCTGCAAAGTAAATCTTGAATATGCTGGATTCTAGGTAATACGTGCTCACAGTCTTTCTTGTCTAATACTACATTCTCTAGTTTTCTCATCATTTCGGATTCCCCCAAACACACATTATTATTCTTGTTCTGATCATTTCAAATGTTCGCAATATTTTTTTCATTTTTTTTATAGCTGATTGCCTTCTCGTATTACATATTTGTTCTACTCTCAGAATTGAATTGCTATCTCATATAGCTAGGTCTTTACTACTTGGGATTCTACAGAGCAAGAAAAGAAAACTAGTAATATAAATAGCAAAATCAAAGTACTTATTTTCCGTGGAATATAATAATAATGATTCCATAAAACCTATATAATACTAAAAATTTCTTTTCTATGTATTTTTCCAAAAAAGTGATGTAAATATTTTGCATCCAAAAGCTATATTTGTTGAGATGTCTTGCATATTGTAATGTGCTAGAGTTAATGAAGTTACAATCAAACTTGAAAATGTAATAGTCTTTAAAGCTAAATTAATTCTGGACAGATCCATTGCTTAACAAATTATGGCTAGAAACTCCCAGTAAAATGATTTACTAAGCAAGATGTTATGTAAATTTTCCAACCTACATTCTTTGTTTTCCAACTTTGACTTTTAAATGTATAACAGTAAATGCTCATGATCTTTTGAGTAATCTTCCCAAAACGACATTATTGCTGGGCTATAGCTAAGTAATTAAATTTCATTCATATCTACACTAGTTAATTAACCTTAACATTTTCCAGAACAGTCAAGCTAACGTTAGACCTTGAAAAACCAAACAACATTTTGTAATAATTATTACCACTAAACTAGCATCATTAAAGAACAAACATTAGTAGCATTTCAAATCTGTGGATGTCACCTACCAAACCACAAATCAAATTAGCATATTCTTCATTTATTTTTTATTAGCTGTTAACATTAGACAGAATTCCCTGTTGAAAGTCAAGATCAGCTGGCATGGGTTTAGTACTTGTCACTGATTGAGTTTATACAAAAGCATGTGCTAACTGTTAATTATATCTATTTAATGAGTTTTTGCATTGCAATTTTCAAATGGTTTTTGCCGAGAATACATTTTATTAGAGACTACAAACACCACTTACCATTTACAGGTATTTTCCTCAAATATGGATTTTGATCTTAAAAGAGGTCATGTGGAAATAATTCAACTCATTTACATAAAAATATGAATGAATAGGTACAGACATGTTTATTTTATAAACTTAAGAGACTTCTACACTAAATATGAGGTCAAAGATTAGGAATCTATCTTGTTCTTAAAACCTACAAATCAGTAAACCTGACTGCCTCTTGATCTCCATCCCTGATCAGACTGGACCCTATTCCTACCTTGGTTAATGGCTTCTTAAAAGTAGATATACTTTAAATCCAGGCTTTTCCAGAAATCTCTTTATGATGCTCTGGAAAGAATCATAAATTCTGGGTTCATGCACATCATTAAACAAACAAACAAAAATTTTTTTTAAGTATCTAATAAAGCTCAGTGGCGTCAATAGTCCCATCTATGTATTTTAGGTTTTTGAGAAAGTCATCTCTCAAGAGTAACTAATTGGATGAAATATAAGTTCATTTTTAAAGATAAATTGAGTTGTGTCTACATAGTTCAACTAGACTGCATGATGACAAACTCTCTTTCACTTGGATCTGACTGTGTGGACCTGGCATTGGAAACTACCAGAGGAAAAATGATCCATAACAAGAAAGAGTAAGGGATCTTGATAATATTATGTTTTTCTAAAAGCATTCTGTCTGAATCCTTGGTGCCTAGCCTAAGGCTAATAAGTCCCAGGCACTGCAATAAATGTATTCAAGCAATAGACTGATTAACCATCTACAAACCTCGTCAGTAGTAAAACTCTATAACATTAAGATAAAAACTCCTTAAAATTAAAATTCTAGAAAGAAGAGAAAAATGTAGGGCTGTAATTTCATTTCACTTATAAATAAAATGTTTTGCCATTGCTAAAATTTCATATTTCAACTTAGCAAATAAAATATAGGAAGAATTTTATAAAACTAGGAACTGGCCATCGATCTAGAATATGCCTAAGAACGCATATACAGAGATGCGGATAATTCCACCAATTCTTACCAGCTTTCACAAGGTACCTAAAATTCTAAAGCTGAAATCTGGCAATATTCCTTCCTTAGCAAGAATGAAATCAATTTAATGGCACAGGCTGAATGTTTGAAATGGAGCTTGACAGAATAAATTATACCATCAAATCACTGTCTCTTTTTTCCCTTCTTCATCTTCTACCACACTGTGCCCAAAAGAAAGTTATTTATTTATGCTTTGGTAGAAGTCCTGGATGGGGAAGTCTGCCTCTCAAACAAGTAGAGAGAGCCAGTATTCTCAGGAGAAAGCAAGATCACATTTTCTTGAGAAAACATCCTAAGTAAAATGAGTAAATAAAACAAAACACTAATTTGGTCGTATTTAAGAGCTACCCTTGTGAGTTCATTTAATAACATGCAATATTCCTTGAACAACATTCACTATCACTTGTAATCCATGTAAAAGTATATCAAATACAAGAGGGTTCAATAACTGAAATGATTATAAAATAGAATGAGCAAGAATTCCTAGCAAAGAAATAAAGTTTATGTGCTAATGTGGGCAGGACCACATTCAACACAGGCCTTTGGGAAAATCCTTCCCTGGATGTGCAGTATATTCATTTGCTATTATATTACTATCTTTCAGTAAAATATTTGTCCCAACAAAACACATCTCGCTAAGTGGAAGATTAACAACATAAGAACCAATGTAAAATAGATATTCAACAAAAGCTCTCCCCACATACACATCCGAAGATGGCTATTACCTCTCTTTGCTTGATTTCACTGTGATATCACGCTAACTGTCCATCTCTATACAACAATGTCAAAGAGGTGAAAGATACTGGAAGGCTCGTTCAGAAAAGTCTGTTTCCTCTGCCTATCCGCTCCCTTTGTTTTTGTTTTCCCTTCACTTATTGTAGAAGAAGTTTCATCCTGGAGAGAATGCACCGGCCATTTGATATATCACATGCCATTTACACAAGAGTTAACTATTTTGAGGACGAACTATATTTTATATTGTTTCTCCTGAAATTCCTAGGTTGCCAATGATTCCGCCAACATAATTATTCATTAGAATGTCCTTTTTTTGCACTGCAGATATTATAAATAGTTTCCTTTCATCCTTCCAGTTTGGATACTGCTCATCAAGTCACATTTTCTGGTTTCCTTTCGGTGAGTGCAATGCCCCTGGCCCTCGGCAAGGAAGGAGGAAAAGCTCTCTAAACAGCAGCTGTCTTTGGAATAATTATCGCACAACCAGCCATTCTGTGTTACAGTGTTGGCAAATGTCACTGTAAAGTGCCAGCAGGAAAAGTAAATTGTTCCCCACTTTTTTTCTCTGACCTGCTCCCTGTCAACTCAGATGCTTGGACAGAATCGTTCTCTCCCCATCCCTATACCAGTAGGGTAAAAGGGTTTGTTTAATCATGTAAAGTAAAATCAGACTGGAACTAAATAAGAGCTAAATGACTTTCCCCACTGGCATAAAACTGAAAAGGCAGGATTGGTCATTAAGTCATAATTAAGCATTAGCATTTAAGCAGAAACATTATATAATCACAAAAACAGTGTCAGATAAAAGCAGCAGAAATCATTTCAGCCAGCCCTGGTAGCCAGGCAATTCTTTTCAGGGATGTTGCTTTTTTTGGGCTTTCCCAATTTGTACTCAGTAATGAAGTTAGGACATAATGTGATGTTTTCAATGTTCCCTTTCTGTGTGTATATTACGTGATCAAGATAGAATACAAACTTTTCAACCCATCATAAGTGCTTGGATAAATTCTGTCAGAAGACTCATTCTATAAATCTACTTAAAAACTATACATGTACTTAAAAACTGTAAAAGTACAAAAGTACAAATAAAATCAAATTAGGATCTCTGGGTATACAGTATATTGATCAGTGGTACAGGAGGTAGAAGCTAGGATATTTCGATATTTTGAAGGTCGTCTTGTATAGTAACTATTCCACTCTTTCTTCGCCATTTAGTTTTAAAAAAACACGCACACATTCGCACATCCACAAGCGCACTCAACCACACACATAGGTATAAAAAAAGAACTTACACAATTTCATCGTTCTGGAACTCGAGCTCTCCGCACGTGTCCTCAAAGTCCTCCCCTCCGCCTCTGGCGGTCCCTTCAATGGTTTTATAGGGAACGATAACATTTCCGCGTGCTCCAGATGTTCTCAACACTTTCACCTCCATGATGCCAATGCTCTCACTCACGTGAGTCACAGGTTCCTCAAAAGTAAAGATGCCTGCGTGGTCATCATCAAAAATAGTCACGGTGGCAGTGCAGGGAGATCCCAGGCAAGCGAGTGTAGAGACATGATTGGCTTCCAGGATGCCATCTTCCGAGGCTTCAGAAGATACTTTGACGTTGCTGAGATGCACAAGGAAATTCTCATCTTCCTCAAAGATGTCGTCATCGATGATGCCAACTCTGATTTCCTTCTGGGTCTCACCAGGCTTAAAGACCACAGTTCCTTCGGTAAATTCGTAATCAGACCCGGCATTGGCGGTGCCATCCTCTGTTCTGAAGTCAACAAACACAGTGTTGGTCAAATCACCACCTCTGCGGATAATGGTCAGGGCTACCGTACCACAGTTCTCCAGACACTGATATGTTCCTTGTTCAAAGAAGATCTTACTGACAGGGTCATTTTCAGCCACGTCCGTGTTGACCTCGTGCATGCTGACGGCCTTCCTGGCTTGGTCAGCTGCATGCCTCTTTAGGATGTTGCCTGCTCCGGTCATCAGGCGGGTAGCCTGAATTCGGTAAAATGCTCGACTTTTTTGCTGCTGACTTAAGACTTGGTAGTTGGCTAATTCTATTAATTGCTCTATTTCCTTCTCCGGATGCTTCTGCTTGAGTTCCTTCAGAATCCTAGCCATTTCTCGTCTGGCTTCTTCATCATCTTGGTCCCTCTCATCGACTTCCAGAACTAGAGCACCATCTAAGAAACTGTCAACGTGGGAATTGACCACTTTCCCATCCATCTCAATTTCTGTTTTGGAAGACGGCCTGTCTCCTTCATGTTCAATAATCATTCCCCTCTGCTTGCCAGCCCGGTACCTCTTGTAGACATACTTGTAAAACAGAAGCCTCCTATCTGCCACCCAAGCGAACACAACACAGATGGGAAAGAAGAAGAGAGTAAGCAAACCTTCCCAGACCTCCACGACCCCAGGAGAGATGACAGACAAAATGATGTAAAGCCAGGTATAGGCAAAGATGCTCCAGGCTGCTGTCACAAAGAACACACGCAAATGCTTAATCTTCCTTGTCTCCCCATCTGGGACGACGTAAACACAAAGTGCAATAATGATGAACATATTGAATGCGGCACTCCCCACAATGGTGCTAGGACCGAGGTCTCCTGCAGTGAAGTTATGGCCACACACCTCGATTACTGAAAGCAGAATCTCTGGAGCTGAAGATCCCAGGGCCATCAAGGTCAGGTTGGACACCGTCTCATTCCAGATCCTCACAGTAGTCTTGGTGGTCTCTCCATTGGGTTTCTTTATGGTGATTTCTTTTTCTTGAGACGTGATGACTTCTATAGAGGACATGAATCGGTCGGCAATGATAGAGACTCCGAGAAACATGTAGACCATGGCCACAAAATACACAGTCGCTCTAGCAATTTTGTCCCCAAAGGAAGGGTTTTGGGGCTCCCAAATGGGTAAAATCACCCCTTTCTTACAGTGATAGGAGCCAGTACACTCGCCGGTTTCATTGCCTTCTCCTTCCATTTCTGTCTCAGCGCTTATATGGTCCACGTGGGAAAACAAGAGAGCCACCATGACTAACACATGAAATCCCATCGAAAAGGTGGGTGAGAGACTGAATCGCAGCATGTTGGACAATGGCAGAGTTCCACCTGTCCCAACCTACTGGGAAAAATAAGATAGGGGGAGGGTGGGGGAAAAAAAATCACATCATTAGATCCAGATCCAAAGCATGACTAATTACTTATTTTTATTACTTTTACTAATGATTTGTTTATATTTGACTATCACAACATCTATGGAGAATCATGATTCTAAGAACCCCTCTGTGATTAAGCAATCCTTGGTAACGTTTACAGCCCAATCTCTCCACTTGAGGATTTTCTACATGTATTCCCGATTCACTGAGCAATGTACACAGCTGACTTATTGGAATGAAATGTTCAATTATATCCTTGCCTTGTTGAATACACATGCATGCATGCTAACAGCCAATGAGAAAAAACAAAAAATTTTGACACATTGAATAATTTTCTCCTTGTTGCTAAGGCAGATTTCCTTTTAAACTGTGGTTAGTACAATCACATTCCAGAAACTGTTTCATCACCAAAATCATCTCGTTAAGAGCGATACTATGAAATTTAGACTCTAAAAATCCTACCAACGCAAGGTGATACTATGAAATTTAGACTCTAAAAATCCTACCAACGCAAGGCTTGGTGATGATCTTAAATTCTAGAGCACAACTTTTCACTGCATTTCATGAAATCGTGTCCTATGGCTCTTGGTAGCACAGAGAAATCTTCAAGCTTGCTTGCAATCAAAGCTCAATGGTATTTGTACTTGAGGGGAAAAAAAATCTGCTATAAGGCAATATTTCCACACATTAAGTACAGTTTTTAAAAGCATGTTTTGACGAGAGCACATTTCCTCCTAATTTTCAGCAAGCCCAGGTCTCCTGATGCATTAGCAGCCGGGCATCTGGTCCTTCAAGCACTGCTCTTCATATCTGTGTACAGATCTCGCTCTAGAATCTGCAGGCTGCCCACAACAGGAAAGGGAGAGAAGCAGGTCCAGGTCTAGGAGTGTGTAAGTAAGACTCTTGCCTGGCAGGCTGTGAAATCAGCGTTACCAGCCATAAAATGTTCCTTCTCTGTGTCGATGTCAGACTTGCCATGGTCATTCTAAAATACATATTAGTTCTACAGAGGATTCAAGTGACCCAAAAATGCAAAGGCAATAATTCCATCTAAATTAGCTCATGTGACAAAATGACGGTGACCACAACGTATACATGCGATAAAGGGCAGTAGGCAATTAGGGATACGGCAACAGCATCACTGGCGGGGAATTCAGGTGCATGGTGGCTCCATCCTCCACTCTGCCTTGCTTACCAAGCTGTGTGCCTCTCAGTGACCTTGTATCACCTCTGATTCCAGGGCTCTGGTGAAGGTGGTAGGGGCAGGCGCTGAAGCAAAGAAGGGTCTGCTCCAAGTCAGGGTAGGTCTGCTCTGGAAAGCCAGTTGTGGTTATGACATCGGATAACACGGGGATTAAGAAGGGTCCCGAGTCAGAGCTTAGCCCTGTGGCCTGACACAAAGTTAAAAGTGGAGCTGAGTTAGACCCCCTCATAGCCTCAGGCTGTCTGAGAGTCACGCCCACATTCACCTAGACTCTCTGGCCTATGTTTGAGGCTGATGGCTTATACTGAAAACTGCACCTGGGCCCAGGAGAACCTCCACCCTGGCCCAGCCCATTCTGGCACACCCTCCGCAAGCCCACCATCACCTAAAGTCCTTGTTTTTAGCTCCTCAATGTTGGGAGATAAGCTCTGATCTTTTTCCCATGCTAAAGAAGACACAGCGGAGGGCTGCGGTGGTGGAATTCCATTCTAAGTAAAAGGTCGAAAACTAGAAGAAGCGTATTTTCAAAATACGCAAAAGTTCATGGTCAGTGTGTCTACTTGTTCAGTCATTACTGGGCCTGGGTGGGTTATAGGATTTCTCCTTAAAACAAGGTAACACTGAACCATCCTGTAAGAGCAGTGACAGATCCAGTTCTAACTCCCTTATGCCGCAATTTATTCCCCATATTTATGAGAGCCACCCAGACGAATTTTAGAAGGGTATGCTAGGCTCTCTTCTAGGTCCTGAGAATTCATCAATGAAGTTTTTTTTTAAGTCTCCATCTTTGTGGACCTTATATTCTAATGGGGAGGAAACAGACAAATAAATGTAAATGTCAGACGGTAAAAAGTGCTGTAGTGGTAGGGGGTAGGGAAGCAATTTCAATAGGACAGGAGGAAGTCTATGAGTGTCAGCCTGTGAGTGCGTCCGTGTGTGTGTGTCAGTGTGTGCACACACATGGCATGCATGATTTAAAATGGATGGTTTAAAGAAGGCCCCTCTGATAAGGTGACATTTGAGCAAAGACCTGAAGGAAGAAAGGGGCCAAGCTTTGTGGATAGCTGCAGGAAGAGAATTCCAAGATAAGCGCAAAGACCCAGATGAGAATTGTGCTTTGCACAGTCTGGGAACCACGAAGAAACCAACGTGCTGAGAGGGCAGTGAGCGAAGGGAACAGGGCTCAGGAGCTGGGAACACAGTGAGGATGGATCACAAGGGGCACTGAGAACATTATAAGATGCTGGCTTTGTGAGGGAGATGGGAATCATAGGGAGGTTCCGATCAGAAGTGTGATATGAGCTGATTTCCCTTGTACAGTGATCTCTCTGCTCGTTCAGTGAAGAATAGACTATAGGGGTAAGAGTAGAAACAAGGAAGCCAGTATTTGCCTATTATAAAAAAAAAATCTGATTTATAAATGACCCCCAATGCCTGGTAGGTATATAAAATGATACGGTAAAGATCTAAAGTTTAAAAAGGAGAAAGAAACATTTGCAGTGACCCTTTTGGAAGATGTGCAACTTAAAACGTCTTGGTAACCCGTCAGGATCAGAAAGGTTAAGTGTTTGCTCAGAGGGAGTAGGACAGAACACAGAGAGCCAACACTGGACACAGACTCGAAGCTGCGCCTGTCTCCAGAACTGATAGAATTAACCACTCCCTTCACATCACTGCCAAGTCTCATCATTCCATTCCTCACATTTCAGCCAAAACAAACTTCCTAAAGTGCAGATCAGACTCTCTCACTCCCCTTAAAACTCTTCATGGGCTGCCTATTGCCCTGAAGACAGACCCAAATCCCCTCAATAGGCTGTTTATACCTTTTAGGATCTGGCCTCTGAGCTCTAGAATATGGGAATCCTCTCCACTCCCTGAACATGACAACACTTTCTTCCCTCCAGGTCTTTGCACATTGTGTTTTCTGTACCCTGAACTATTTTCCTTCTTAGAAGGAAGTTTCAAAATGCCACAACAGCAAATCACAGTAGATTGCCTGAGACCGAAATACCAGGCTCCATTCTTAAACACTGTCCCAGACACCATGCTAAATTCTTTACAGGGGTCATTATATCTAATACTTCTAAGAACCAGCATTGCCCTGTTACACAACCCCTAATGTTGCCATTTCCACTAGAGTCTGTGTGAATAGCACCCCTGGACTTGTGCAGTGCACAGTGCCCTAACAATAGCCCTCTATGATAGTATAAGCCCATTTTGTAGGTGGGAAGACTGAGGCTCAGACAGGTTAAGTTCTTGCTGAAAGTCAGACAGATAGTAACTAAGATTCAAAGCCTGGTCTGTCTCTGAGATGATATAATTCACTGCTCCATTCTACCATTCCTGAGAGTATGTAAAATAATCTTTGAGAATAATTGGGTTTGGGCTTGGACTAGCCCACTGGAAAACCTCCTGGCTCCCAAGAGGAGGACCTAGGTAGCAAAAGTCCCATGGAAGGATTACAACAAGCCTGGTTTTATGTTATGGATTAGAGGCTTAGACAAGCATCCATAACTCTGAGGTAACCTGTGGGCTGGGATGTTCCTAAAGACAGCTGACCCCCCACTTTCCTGCCTTTTAGCAATTACCTGGCAACCTCTCCTGCAAGTACTCTCAGGGCAATCTCTTAGGTCTGCCGAGAAGAAGACCTGCCCGCCCACATCTTCCAATATGTTCTCAACCAAAAGGGTACCAATGTCTCAGGGTGGATTGAGCAGTAAAAATCCATCATCACTATCAGAGAAAAAGGAAGGCGGCTTCTGAGGTTAATTCAAAAATGTCATAATTATATTCAAAAGGTGGCAGTGGTCTAATTTGTGAAGTCAGTGGACAAAAAACACTACTATAACTTATTAGCCATGAAGCAACTGGAAAGAACTCTCTGGACTTCAGTTTCTTTCTTTATTAAAGTAACACCAAATCTAAATGCTTGTGAGAATATGGGGTAGGTGTCATCTAAATGAGAGTTCTTTCTTCATTTTTTGTCTCCATTCTCTTAGGGTCTTGCCTCTGTCATCAGATTCAAAGAGGTCTCTACCTGACTCTCTCCCTGTCTCCTCAAATATATATTTTCATGAAAAGTAAGCAGGGGGCTTCCCTGGTGGCACAGTGGTTGAGAGTCTGCCTGCCGATGCAGGGGACGCCGGTTCGTGCCCCGGTCCGGGAAGATCCCATATGCCACTGAGCGGCTGGGCCCGTGAGCCATGGCCGCTGAGCCTGCGCGTCCAGAGCCTGTGCTCCGCAGCGGGAGAGGCCACAACAGTGAAAGGCCCGCGTAGGGAAGATCCCACATGCCACTGAGCGGCTGGGCCCGTGAGCCATGGCCGCTGAGCCTGCGCGTCCAGAGCCTGTGCTCCGCAGCGGGAGAGGCCACAACAGTGAAAGGCCCGCGTACCGCAAAAAAAAAAAAAAAAAAGTAAACAGGAAGTAGAGGTCATTGATATGTTGGTCTGCTGCCTGGCCTTCTTATCTTCTGCCCTGATCTACTGAGCTCTGTAACAAGGGATAGGCTGATCTTCATGGTGGTTTCAGATCAACTCTTAACATCCACAGCTAGTTCTTACTTAGGAATATCCATTACATCATCCAAATGAGCCTTCAGCACAGTAGCAAGAATACTCACATTATCTTCTGCTCACTATTTTATTTATTTATTTGTAAATTTATTTATCTATTTGTTTTTATTTTTGGCTGTATTGGGTCTTCATTGCTGTGCACGGGCTTTCTCTATCTGCAGTGAGCGGGGGCTACTCTTTGTTGCAGTGCGTGGGCTTCTCATTGTCGTGGCTTCTCTTGTTGCAGAGCACGGGCTCTAGAGCACGGGCTCTAGAGCACAGGCTCAGTAGTTGTGGCACGCGGGCTTAGGAGCTCCGCAGCATGTGGGATCTTCCCAGGCCAGGGATCGAACCCGTATCCCCTGCATTGGCAGGCGGATTCTTAACCACTGCACCACCAGGGAAGCCCTCACTATTTATTTTAAAACAAATCAAACAGCCCCAGAACCTACAGATGGCAGACCTGAATGGAACTGACAAAGGATGGTGAACAGGTATCAAACTGAGTGAGCCCAGCCACCTATGTTGAAGGGAGAGGTCACAAAAATGGATGTATGTACTTGCAAGACAGATCTTTATCAAACTGCCACAAGTGGAGGTCCAACGAGTAGTCAGGCAGCACAGCAGTGAGGAACTATGGCGGTTTTGACGACAAGGTCCTTCTGACTCAGACAGAAGGAATACCTCTGGCATTCTCACCAGTCCTCTGCTTGAGGCAGTCTAATATTCTGCTGACTGGAAGCTGGGGTTATTCCAAGGAACTCCCTGACTATCCATCAGGACCTGGAATCCCCTTCTATGTGACTCTTGCTGACTGAAAGCCTCAAAGCTCAGCAATGAATCTGTTTCTAAGGCAACAGTAAAGCAACCATAAATTCTTATCCACTATGGATGCAAGCACTTCCAAACGCTTCTAGACAAAGAGATGATGCTAGAGGATGACTTTTCTTATCTGATCATCCATTGAGGGTGCCAATTACTGCTCTGGTCCCCAACCTCAGGCCATCAGGCCGTGACCACACTTCAGAAAGGAGCTTGTTCAGTTTCCACAGCGACTCTCTGCTACGCCTTTTTTTCTTTGTTCCAAAGAGAATTTCTTCTTTGCTGCCTGATAAATGAGGACAGGTCCTCTAGGAGACAAGCCGTGAGCCATCACATGAGGGGCTCAAGCCCTCTTGCCTAAGCTTACAAGACTGGAGTCAGGACCCTGTCCCATCTCAGAAAACACCCACCTCATTCATCAAAGGTAGCAACTGGGGCGACAGGCAACGTGGCCAAAAAAAGAAAGATGGATTTAGGATTTAGGATAATGAAGATGTTATTGAAAAGCCATGAGACCCTTTTTCTGTACTTTGTTTTTCGATATAGAACTTATTATTTTTTATTGAAGTATAGTTGATTTACAATGTTGTGTTAATTTCTGCTGTACAGCGAAGTGACTCAGTTATACACAGATAGGCACTCTTTTTTATATTCTTTTCCATTATGGTTTACCCCAGGATATTGAATATAGTTTCCTGTGCTATATGGTAGGACCTTGTTGTTTATGCATTCTATATGTAATAGTTTGCATCTACTAACCCCAAACTCCCAGTCCATCCCTTCCCCACCCTCCACCCGCCTGGCAACCACAAGTCTGTTCTCTATGCCTGTGAGTCTTAGAACTTATTACTTTTTATACACTATATAATTTATTTAATGGTTCTGCTTATTGTCTCTCTCTCTCTCTCTGTTTCTCTCTTTCTCTCTAACTTATGTCAACTCTGTAACAGTAGGGATTTCTGTCTCTTTTGTTCACCCAGTTCCTACAGCAGAGCCTGCTATATGGAAGATGCACAGCACCTGCTTTTATTCAATGAATAAAATATTTCTCAGTGGGTCATGTGCTGATTCACCAAATCTCTGACGTGGAATCAGAATCCGAGGGCTGAACCCAGGCATATGCATTTAGAAATGTTCCCTATGTAAAATGGATGCCCCTAAAATGAGCAGAGGCCGGTATCAGACTGAAAAGCCAATGTCAGTGTTGGGTAGAGGAGAGGAATTGTGATTCAGTCATGCACAGAGAACCTCAGCTAGAAAACCTGATCTCCAGCATCAAGAGAGGGGCTGGGACCCTGACATTTTCCCCAGCACCTGGTAGTTGGTCCTCCTATACCAGCCCTGGCTTGCTGATTTCTTCTGGAATGCCAAGATCATCTGCTCTGTTGAGAGGGTCCTAATATTTTGGACATCCTCAAGGGAGCATATCTTCTTCTCCCTTTAGGACACTAAAAAGACATCTAGTCAAACACCAACCCCAAATCACCTCTATTACAGAGGCCCCATAAAAGGGAAAGAGAACTAAGAATTTAAATATATTACCTCTGCAGTCTGACATGGAAATATGGGTAGAAGGAAGAAAGCTGGAGAATAGAGTCTTCCAATGGTAAATAAGTCAGGAAGAATCTGAAGGGAAGATACTCTGCTAATCTTGGTCTCCATGTAGAGTCAGCCAGGACTATCCTCTGATTTGTTCTGCCAGGACCAAGAGCAGTGGAAGGGCCCCACTCAGGGGCCTTTATGACAATCATGACTGCCACCATTACTGAGCATTTGCTTTGTCCCAGGTGCTATATTGATTACTCTGCATTCGCTACCTTTTCTGACAATATTGCAAGGAGGTATTATCATTCCCATTTTACAAACGAGAAAAATAAATGGTTCATCAAAGGAAACTGGGCTGAAATCATACACATATAAGTGACAGATAGGATTTAAATCCAGGCATTTTGCATGATAACCAGAATGCTTTCCAAAATGGCAGGACCTTTTCGTTTGTTTGTTTTCACTACCCAGGTTAACAATACTGTTCTGTCTTAGCAACTTACTTAGGTACTTAGTATGGAATAAAGTTCCCACGCTGCCCCTCCTTCCCACCTGAATAAATGTGTGTGGTTTGTATCATCTCATTCACGTTTCCCTCTCCTGTCTCATGCCTGCCCACCCCCCAAGAAAGGCTTTTGTAAGCACTCCTATTCATCACATAGCAAGGGAAAGATGATCCATTTGGGGGATCATCAGCGAAAATCTGAGGTCTGAAATCCCTCCAAAGTCATGTAATAATCTCAAGGTTTTTCCATTCAGTCAGGAGAAAAGAAAATAGAAAATGAAATCCTAGCCATGAACAAGCAAAACTAAAATAAAAGAGGACAATGCAGAAAGCTGGGGAGAATGATATTGAATTTTAGCCTAACAAGTAAGTTAATACTTGGCCCTAAAAACTATAAATCAATATTTTTTTGAGAATCTCAATGCAGCCCACGAATTTACTGTCTTGGGGTCAAGACGTCAATTTTCAACTGTTAAGCAATCCAAATAAAAGGGAAAACAACACATTCATGCATGGGTTTGTCTGCCAAGTTTTTCGTAGCCACTCGTATGTGCCAGATACCATGTTACAAAGATGAATAAGATAACATCCCCAAAGAAGCTCACATTCTAGTGGGGCCTTACAAGAGTCAAGGAGTGAGTCTCCTTTCTGGAAGACATAACTCTTTCATTACTAGGGAATCACAGAAGAGGATAGACTTTCCAGGGATTCAGACAGTGAGACCATGACTACACCTGGATGCTCTCAAAGTGGACCACCTAGTTCCCAGGTTAACATATCTGGGGTCTTGGGGTCATACAACCGGGCTTCTAGAAACCTCCAACTGCTCAGCATACAGTACTGCAATCAAAAGATTTCAAATGTAGTGAATTCCCGGAGGAGGGCCTTGGATCGTCTTTTCTGTACTCTGAATCTTTCAGGGGCCTTGTGTTGGACAATAGTTACTATTCCAGGTAATAATTTGGTCACCATCCACCCTGAAGAGAAAGAGCAGCCTTTCTTTGATGTTCAACCTTACACACTGAAAAAAAAAAAAAAAATGAGGTCATATGCATGCATTTATTTCTGGGTCACCAAAAAAGATTTCCTACCTAAAAATATTTTCCACACTAGCTTGTTGACATTTCGCCGTCAGACCCTTGTTGCAGTGAAGTATAGCCCTCCTGGTATTTCTAGTTCTAAGAGAGTGGATCATTCATTTGCTCCTCAAGCACTTATTGAGGGCTTCTATGTGCAAAGCACCAGACCAAACACCGTGGGAAGTACAAAGATGATTGACTCATGGTCCCCCGTTCCTGATGAATTTATAGTCTTCCAGTAATAGTTACTCAAATGACCATGAATAGGAGAAAGAATATGGAAAATTCCATAAAAGGAGGGGACTAGAAGGATGACAGAAGTCGGAGAGAGTGAGGACATTCCAGAAGGAAGCAATGATATGACAAAAGGCATAGAACAATGCTTTTTCAACTTCAGCTCACCTAAGGATCATCTGGAAAATTCACTGAAGTGCAGATAACTGGGCCCTATCATCGGATACACAGTAGCTCTAAGGAGGAACCCCCAAATTTGAATTTTCCCGAGCACCCTAGGTGATTCTGATATGGATGGTCTTGGCACTGGCATGAAGGGTAGAAAGGCAGCACTGGGTAGGAGGAAAAAACTGGCATAAAGGGCATCGGGCATGTTTAGCAAACAAAGACTGGAGAGCAGAGGACTTAAATAAGGTCCTTGATGGAAGGCAGTACCTAAACATTAGAAGATAGCATTTGCTGTGATATCAGTAAGTTGTTGATATGAAATAGTGTATCAGATGGGCTCTCGTTGTCACAGATTGGGTCTCCAGACAGCATCAAAATATGAAGCCCCCTGGTGACTGTGTGTGTGAAGTAAGAGAGAAGAGGGTAGAGAAAAATGGACCCTAACAGGAGATCAACAGGGCCCCCCAAAGAGGAGATTAAATCATTGGGAGTAACTTACTCATGCTTCGTAATTTTGCCAAGGGTTTGTTCCGATTTCCTTAAGGAGAAACAGCTAAGGATGGCTAGGACTCTACATAGACACAGGACAAAGAACCAGATCCACGGAAGTCTTCAGAGACCTTCTAATCAGGTTCCATCCACAAGCCCTGAAGAGAGGTCAACAATACACAGCAACAAAAACCCCAAACTGGAAGGCTTAGGTGGTGAGGAAAGCTGCGCTCTTTCAATGAGAGGCTTTGTATGGAGCCTCACCAACTCCCCTGTTCCTTCAACTCAAGGGTAAATCTTTGCAGTCCCTCTTCTGGCTTTCTAGTTTGCCTCTTGGGACAGGGGATGTTTAATACACACTCCAATTTCCAGGTATGTGATAGGAACATGCAGATGCCTTTTTAAAAAAAAATCTTTTTTAATAAGGAAAATACTGGTTATGTGAGCGGAGGCTGGTGAATTTCATCAGCTTTCTCCCTGAGTCATTAAGCTTCATCTTCGAGTAGATTGCTGTTCGGGGCATAGGACCCTATCAACTCGAAGTTTGTAGGTCTTTTAAACTTTCCTGCATAGTCACAAAGCATAATCCTTTAAAGAATAAGATGCTCTTGAGGAGAACAGAAGTAGGAAGTAAAAAGAAATTAAAAAAAAAAAAAAACCCAAGTTGATAGATACTCACATAATGGTGACCCTTCATCAATATTCTAAAGTTCCTGACAATATACACAGTGACATGGGTCTAAAACTCGGTGTGTATGTATATACAAAAAATCCATTTTTTAAATGGAAGTAGCTTAAAAAGGAATTAACCAAATTTTTGTTTAGAGAAATAAATTGAGTAGCTTTTTGGGAGGGAAAATATGAACTTTTCACACAAAACCCTGAACACAGTTTATGAAACATACAGTTTCTCCTAGGTAAGGTATCTAGTGAACATGTCCTTTAAACCAATCCCATACACCTGTATTTGAAGAATTGTTTAAATATTGGCTTATGGCTTATGGTTTTAATGTTGGTAACTATGCCACAACTATTATGTTACTGTCCTTTTGTGACAGGTGAGGATTAGATAGGAGCTTTTGAAAAAGAGAAAAAATTTAGTGGAGAAAGAAATACTCATCATTTAATCATTTCATTAACAAGTGAAGATAGTAACCTGCCTATTAAGTCCTTGCTTAAGCAAGGACTGTTTTCACCAGTATCAATGACTAATGAGAGAACATGCATTCCTTCCTTCATTCAGCAAACACTGAATGTCTATTATGCATCTGGCAAGGTATGGGGGGCTAGAACCATGAACTAAACAAGACACAATCTCTCTCTTCCCTGAATTTATTATCTAGCTGGGAAGACAGATGATAGATGTTAATTTAAATTGTTACAGAAAGAAACATTTATTTAAATTGTTACAGAAAGAAGCATTTATTAATTGATAAATGCTATGAAGGAAAAACACAGTCCTACAAGAGTTAGTAATGGAGGACCTGACCTACTAGGGTATTAGGGAAGACTCTGCTGATGAAATAACAGGAGTCAGAATGTTTTAAAAGACACTCAGCAGGAAGCCAGGCTAAAGGTTGCTGGAGTGCAAGGCCTTAGGTTAACACTTATGCAATTACCCCTCTCTGTAATGGGATTACTCACAGACCTACCTTCTTAGATATGCTGGGTGTTGAGATCATGTTTAGAAAATACTAAAAATAGCTTCTGTAATTTACATGAGAGTTTTCCCCTCTGAGGTCATAGTCATACAGTTGAAATTAATTGCATTCTACCAGGCTGCTGGGGGCAGTATGGTAGATGGAAGGGTCGTTGGTCTAGGGGCCAAAAGAAATGAGTGCTGGTCTTGGCTCTCACTGGCCAGTCATGTGGCCTTGGACAAGTCATTTTCCCTTTCTCAGCCTGATCTGTAAAATTGAGGAATTTGGCTAACAACCCAAAGCTATGATATTCTAATCCCTCACTTTGGCATTCAAGGCCATCATCCATAATATGTTGCCTGTCTACCTCCCCAGGTTTACTGTTCCTGGTAGACAACTGAGCTACTAAATAAAAATTACCCAAATATGCACCCTGTTTTTCTTTCTCATGCTTTTCTACCCGTCCTCCATGACCCATCTCTAATGTCCAATTCCCCTTCATAAAAATGCTTTTAGTGCTAGGAAGGCCCCTAAAAGTCATCTAACGTTGCCCCTTTCCCCTTTTTCACATGAAAACTCAGGCCATCATAACTTAAAAGACTTTTTCAAAGCCATGCATCTCAGAAGTGACGGAGCCAGGCTCTAAAACAAGGTGTCTGAGTTTCTAGGCCAGATCTCTTCCCACAACACCAACCCCTATTGCTGGGTTTCCTGCAGTGCCCTAAGATGGCCTGTGTGTATCTCTTACAATCTGTGTCTCAAGGGAGGCTCAAGAGGGAGGGGATATGGGGACATGTGTATGCATATGGCTGATTTGCTTTGTTGTGCGACAGAAACTAACATGCTATTGTGAAGCAATTATACTCCAATAAAGATCTATTAAAAAAAAAAGTTGGCAAACTATGGTCAACAGGTCATATTTAGCCCACCACCTGTTTTTATAATGGCTATTTAATTTTTTTTTACATTTTGAAATGACTGAAAAAAATTTTAAAAAAATCTCATGACGTGAAAATTATATGATGTTCAACTTTCAGTGTAAGTAAACAATGCTTTACAGAACACAGCATGTTCATGCATTTAAGTATCATCAATGGCTTTCATGCTACAATAGCAGTGTTGAGTAGCTGTGACAGGCTCTGTGGTCCACAAAGCCAAAAAATATTTACTATGTGGCCTTTAAAAAACAGCTTTGTGACCTTTGGTGTAGTCATTATGTATGCCCTTATCTTCGAGCTCTCCATGGCGACCTTCGCAATTAGCACGTCCACATAAAGGCGCACATGTAGAAACAGTGCTCTCTCACTGGTCATCTCTCAAATAGTAGGGACCAATCCTCACTGAGCACTCATGTGCCAGAAGCAGTTCCAAATGTTTTACAAGTATTAATGTACTATTCCTCACAAAAACCCCATAAGGCTCTTTACTTACTATTACTCCTATTTAATAGATGAAGAAAATGAGGCACAGAAAAGTTAAGGATCTTGCACACGTTAAGTATACCATTTGTTGAATTCAAACAAATATTAAAACTAACATGATATGCCTGCTGACCTCAGAGAACTTTGGTCTGAGTACCATAGGGAACGTCATTGCATTTGTCAATATCCTCGATGTAGAAGCCAAGTCATAGTTTTCTTTCCACCTGAGGAAATCATTGCTAGACATCCACGGACTCCTGAGGCCAGAAAACACAGACACATTTCTAGAGGGCTTCTATATTATCCAAGAAAAAAGGGAGCTGTAACTTTGGTGAAACGACTTCAGAGTCATAGATCTAGATTCAGTTATGTCCCATTTCACTCTTATCGAGTCATTTAATTTCATACGGGCTCCATTTGCTTATTTGTTAATAAAAAAAAACTAGATGATCTCTGATGTGTCTTCCAGTGCTAGCTATGGGTCTAAGCAGCACGAGCACTGAGAAGGAGAAGTTCTGAAAAAGGGCCAGGGGCAGCTGCATGGCCAGGAGAAGAAAGTGAGGAGTTAAGGGGCCGCAAAGAGTCACCAACCGTGTCCAACATCAACTCACAAATTTCAGCTCCAGGGGGCTCACAGCCCCCAACATTTGAAAGGCAGATGGTTTTGGAAGAGTGGCGACCTGCAACTTCTGAGGGACATGCGACAGATGACTGAGCCCCTCCCCAAGCTCTATCCTTTTGCCCCTGGCTGATGCCATTCCCTTTGGGGGAACTACCATGGTACAGAGAGGAAGTGGAGGTTGGCGTGTAGAGTAAGCAGACCCATTCTCTACACCTGCTGCAACTGGGTGCTATACATTGAACAGAGTAGAGCCAAAGGGGGCCCTGGGTCCTGTGCTTTAGGGGGAAGCGGAAGTGAGGAACTGGAGAAGCTCCAGGGAGAAAGCATCAGAGCTATTCGGTGCTCAAGAAAGAAAGAAAAACCACCTGTGATGGCCCAGAAAACATAACCGTCAAATTTAAGGTCTGTTCCTTGCTTCACCTCTCAGACTGATACAGCTTCTCTCCTCCAAGGCATGCTGGAAATTCATCAATTTTGGGTTCCCGTGTAAAATACATGCGAGCAATGATTTATGCTAGCATCTGTTTCAGATCCACAGTTCCCATGGCATGGTCCTAACTGGGACATGCAGCTAGCTTGAAGTCTGGAAATGGCCCTAACCTTGCTCCGGGGTGGTCCTTGTCATAAATTAGCTGGGGCTGGTTTACATGTTTTAAAAATAGGGAGGCTTTATTTATTTGCAACGTCCTTTCACTCTTTGAGAATCAACTAAAATGCCTCCTCCTCCTCCTCCATGAAGCCTTTCCCAGTGTTCTCTTCTTTCTCTCAACTCGAAAGCACTGGGCTCATTAGATAGCTGCAGCCATCTACCTCACTCAGCCCAGCGTTGAGGTGTTCTCGACCGTACATCCCTAAGAACAGGGAACACAGCGCAAAGAGCATGTTTTGCACATGGCTTTGAAACAGCCTCAAAAACGGGTACCGTCACCTATTCACTCTTGGACAAGTTATTTAACTGAGCCATAGTCATCATCTTTAAGTCAAGATCAGGATGCTTTCTTGCAACGGTGTTAAGTGAGAAAACATGTACAAAGTGCTTAGACTGATGTCTGGAACATAATGGGTATTCAACAAACATCACGTAACTCCTCTTCAGCATCTGCATTCTCTGAAAAGCCCAGCGCAGTGCCTTGCATACACTGAGTGCTCAATAAATATCACAGTTGGGTTGAAGAAAATTGCTGAATCACTCTCTTGTCTGTTTGACTTCATTTCACATTAGATTCAACCAGGAAATTATTAAATTATTCTGACTTCACATGCAATGACATCTACAGAGTGATGACTTTTTCTGTCTTTTCTAAAAAGTTAAGATGGACTCTAATACCTACATTTATGTTTCTATGTCTCTTACATATGCGAAAAAACATTTGTCTGAACGAGTATCACACTAGTGTTCTAGGTTACTGGTGTGAATATTCCAAAATGATACAGTAGAAGCCATTCAAGACTTTAAGCATATGATTTCACACTACGGGACATATTTCACCCATTTCTCAGAAGAGTAAATTTTCAAGAAAGATCAAATTTTTGTTACCTTTGCTGACCCAGAAGTAAAATTTCAGGGTAACAGTTTATCTTTGCCTCTGGCTACTCTCTACACCCCCCACCCCACTTCAGCAGCCCGGTTCCCTAGTACTTCCCCATCAGAATGGCCCTCTAGGGGCACTAACCGAACAGCAACCCGTTTCAAACTTCTTTCACTTCCTCTGCGTCATCCTGTGTTCCAGCCCTCAGGACTTTTCTGCCAGCTGATCTGATAAACCAATCCAAGTTAGTAAATGAACAGATGTGAATGGTTTGTGAGAATGAACGGTAGCTCTTTCCTAGGTAATCTCATTGCATTCTATTAGAGATCTACCAGATAGAATTACTTTATTCAAATGAATGTCTCTAATCGTGAGAATTTCTGATCCTACGTTGGCCGAAGGATAAATGCTTTGAATCCAGGGATGTTTTGTGCTTCTCAAATCACTTTCTAGACAGCTGCCTATAACATACTTGCCCCTGATCACAAACACACTTCCATCACTTCAGCTGCTTTCCATCACTTCAGGACTTTTCTCCTTCCCTACCTTCTCCTCCTCCTCCTGAAATTGGCTAGAAAGTTTCAGGTAGAGAGAAAATGGGATTCTCGTGAAGCTTGGTCTATCCTGTTACTTACTATACGGTCTTGGCTGCGCCGATCAAAGGACAATCACAAATGTAGACATAAAACCCTTAGGGTTCAAAACATAGTTGACAACAAAACAAAGAGAGCCTACAACAAACACGTGAGGCCTCAAGGGCTGCGAGCAACTGTCTTCCAAGTCGAGTCAACACACTAGAAAAAGACGCCTAGTCTCCTCATTTGTATTCTCAACTGCTTGTGAGGAAATCATGCCAGTAAGAGTAGTTTACCCTAGGAGTCTCCAGTTCAGAAAATGCGCTGCTTGATTTACAAACCCTATGGAGAACCTAATCACTGATTAGTTGTTTTCAAAATATGTATCGTATATCTTTTGTGAAGTGTGTGTGTGCGTGTGCGCGCGTGCACGGACGCATGTGCTTGGCCTGCATGGGCCTGTGTGCGTGTGTGTGTGTGCGTGCGTGTGAGAGGCTGAGGAGGGAGAGAGGGAGGCAGGAAGAGAGAGAAAGAGAGAGAGGACAGATGCAGACACATTCACGCACAGGTATCTTTTGGAAGAGAAAACTGAAAATAATCCCACTGCACTTAATGAGGCCCCACTGGACTAGCCCTGAGTCTCGATCAGAATCTGAGACAAGACTCTGAAAGCTCACTTTCCCAGAACTCAGTCCATCTCAGTGGGTCAGACAGCACCTGACATTTACTTCCACTAAATCTCAAGGACATCTCCAGGGGATAGACCTCCCTTTGTTCAGAGAGAAAATTGGAAGCAGCGAGTTCAGCAACCTACTGCCTTCATTAGCACCAATTACCACTGAAAATTAGAACCTAAGCGATAGGCAACTGAGGGAATGGATTCTGAAATCTAGGGAAAGTCAGGGAGAACATTTGCCACAAGAGGGAGCAGGAGAATTTGATCAGATGGGAGACTGTTTGGTAGAGGTTATGATGAGAGGTCTGACCATGAGGTATGGATGATATTGGAAGACGTTTTGACGAGACATTTATCCCTTAGAGGGAAAAAAAAAAAAAAAAAAAGAGGATGGAAGGATCTGGAAGAAGTGAGATCTCAGCACCCTGATTCCTAAGTTGTTAGCAAATGTAAAGCAACAATTTAATTTTTAGAGAAAAGCAACATACATACATACAGCAAAAATATCAAGCATGCAAGATATGTGCTCTACCATCCTCTTTTAATTGTGTATTTCTTTTTCCAGATTTAATTTCTATTTCAATTTAGATCTTGTTTATTTCCATGCTGATGGGGCAGACTGCTTGCTTCTTACCTACATGCTTTTCTTCCTCTACCTGAAGTCATCACGGAGAAAGGGCCTCTGTTACTGAATTGCAACATGAAAATCAGATGGTACAGTCCTAAAATGCACTTACTTTGAGAAAAACCCATCCATGAGCTAAATGCATGCTTTGTACTTGCTTTAAAGGGGTAATGCAACTTGGTCGGATCTACAGAGCTTTTCTCACCATTTATTTTGTCAAAGAAACAGATTAAGTACTTACAGAGAAGGAACTATGCGTTTACTTTGCAAGATAAATAAGTCTTTTTTTGCCTGATAAAAAACATGTTAAATATAGCTTGCTAACAAAATGCTGAAGCTCTCTTGGAATATTTTATTTTCAAACATAGTAAGTTTGAAAGAGCAATTAATGTATTTCCTGTAAATAGTCCTGTAGGTGTTACTGACTATACTTCACCTTCTTTTCGCAATTTCACCTTCCTTTTGTAATTTCATTTGGAGTTAAAGCACTGCTAGGGCTATGCATTTTTCTTCCCTTTCATGGTCAACAAAAGGGTTATCTAGTACTTAATCCAAAATGATACAGTAGAAACCATTAAATAGTAATGATAAAGTAAATAGAAAGATAGGTAGGTAGACAGATACACAGATAGATAGATATAAAGCACAGCCTTCACATTCTTTTAATATGTTACACTCCTCTTCCAGCCCTGCTAAGCTTTTAAGACAGAGTAAAGGAAGTCTGATTGTCATGGACACTTACATTCTTTGCTGTCCCTGCACAGCTCAATAGTGAACAACAGTTTACCTCTGTCCAGTTTTTTTTCTTTTTCCCTAGGAATTAATCATGCCATATTTAATAAAAGAGCCAGTTTAGGGGGAAAAAATTAAGGTTCCTTTTTTAGTAGGTGGGAGAAATCATAGCTAAAGAGCCCTCAGATCCAAATGGAATCCTTCAAGCGGCAGAGTCCCTAAAATGAAAACCATTTAAGAAAACACATACTGCTTCTGATGAAATAAGTGGATCTTTCCCCACCTTCTCACTCTCAAGGCCCCAAAGATGGAGCGAGCTAGTTCTCTCTTCCTTCCTCCTTTTTTTCACACAAGACTAACCTCACAATTAAGCAAGTTTAGCAAACCCATAGAGGTAAATTCAAGTAACACAGGATTTGAAAGAGCCTCAAAGCAATCATTCCTATTCCGGCTTCGTCTTCTTTTCTGAAATGAATGAAACATCTAAATACATTTTCCTCCCTCTTTTCCTGACTTGCTGCACAAGTAGCTCTGAGAAAGAGAAAACGTGTGAGTGAGCGAGTGAGTGAGTGAGTGAGTGAGTGAGTGTGTGTGTATGTTGGGGAGTGAGGTTGGAGGTATGCTTTCAGAATCCCCTCCTGGTTGCTCCCCATTTCCCTTAGGAAATCTTCACACAGATGCTAGACTGTGGATGTTCAGTTGCTCCTATTTGGAGAGACCCAAGCTATGCCTTTAACCAGATCTGATCAGACTCTCCACCTACTCTACTAGCTCCTCCATGATAGGGATGCCTGTACTGTCTTTACATCCGTCATTTTTTAAAAAGCTTCTTCCACTTCACCTCCTACTGATATCCTTTTTTTTTTTCTTTTTTTCTTTTTTTAGTCTTTACACCTCCAGCAGGACAAAGTTTGTATTGTTATATTCACAACCACTAGTGGCTGACTAGCAGTAGACAGTGCCAGCAAGGGAGCCAGGCAAAGAGGGGTTAAAAAAATACCTAGTGCAAAGCAGGACTTTCTTTCCAGCGACTGCGGACACCACGCACATTGCTTTCTTCACAAAATTCTTTCTTAAATTTGATCACTCTGCTCCCAGCCCAACCATTGCCACTTTGTCTGGAGAGGGAAATACGAATTGCCAGCCCAAGCCATTCATCAGTCAACAGAATCCATAAGGGAAGGGAGATTTGAAAAACCACGGAGGCACACATACTATATTTTTAAAAGCATCGCCTGGGTGGATTTGGTTTCTGTAGCCTACCGTCCACCCATACGACCTCCCTCTTCTTCATTAAGGAGGATCCCAGAAGGATATCCTCACGTCTCAGAACACAGACCATTTCCCCAAGAGCCAGCGAAGCTCCAGAGGCAGACAATGCAGCGGCAAAGTTCCCTTCGAATGTCCTGGGGAAATATGCCTCTGCGCGCAGGATCTCCAACGCACACTCGGGCTGGGTGCCCAGAGACTGGGACCCTGCAGCCCACTCCCCCGCCGCATCTCTCCCTTGCCTGTCCCCCCGCCCCGGCCACACCTCCCTCCTCTCCGCAGTCGATGCTGAAGGAGCACCCAGGGCTGGCCGGAAAAGAGGAGACTCGCGAGTGTGGCCTTGGGGAAGACCCCAGGGATTACCGGGAGGAGGGGTGACCGCGGAGCAGAGCCCAGTGGGTGGGGACGCCTGGATCCCCAGCAGCGCTGCATTCCGGGTGGACTTCGCTCTTCGCGCCCTGAATCCTTAAGCCCAGCGCGGTGCAGGGTGCAGCATCTCTCCTCAAGCAGCCCTTTCTTGCTCCGGCAGCCGGCACTGGCAGGCGGGCACCCTCACCGCCCAGACGCACCAGCCAGAGCAATTTCACTCCCCGAGAAGCGCGGACACCCCCAGAAAATGGGTGGGGACACACACACACATACACACACAATTTAGGAGCTGGTCCTTTGGCAAAGCGGAGGGAAGTGTAGCCTTCTGAACAAATGGAAAACAATTGGCGGTATCTGACCAAATCCCTTCTGCTGCCCTTCCAAAGATCCTACCTGGTTTGGGGGAGAGCGGCTGGATCCTTCCCCCGTTCCTCCACGCTAGTAGGAAAGACGGCGCACTTCCTCCTTTTAAATAGCTCCCGAGCTGGGAAAGGTCGCTCCCATCTTCGGGGGGAAGCACAAAGCGGGCGGCGGCGGGCAAGCTCCCGTGCAGCGCCGGCGCGAGCAGCAGCGTCGGCGGCGGCAGGCAGCCGGTACGCGCGGGCGGGAGGCAGCGCGGAGGCCGGGAGGCTGGGAGGGCCGGGGCCCGGGCGGCGCGCGCGCTCCGCTCCCCTCCCTCCCTTCCTCCCGCGCACACTCGCCCGCCAGCCCGCCGCCCGCAGCCTCGCACTCGCTCTCACGCGCGCTCCGCCCCGCCGCCGCCGGCGCCCCGGCCCCCCGCGCGCCCCCAGCCCGGCGGCCTCGGCCACCGCGGGCGAGCGGAGCCGGCGCGTTTCTGGAGCTCCGGGCGGGCGGGGAGCGATTCCAGCCTCCCAGCCTCGGCCGCGGAGGTTTTTCGACGTCCTCCCGGCTCTCGGCCCCGCAGTGCGTCCCGGCCGCACGCTAGCGCTCTCCCCGGCGCCCAGCCCATGGAGTACACGCGCAGACCGACGCTGCAACTTTACTTTGCCACCTTCCTCCCCTCACCCACAGACAGAACCGCCACTCGGCTCGCCCACCCGTTTCTCACCTCTGAAATTGTTCAGCCAGATATATCTTTCTTCCTCCACTTTCTATCCCCCCGCTAAAGGAAGCTTTCTTTTAGCAGAGGGATCCAGGGATGTATCAATGATTTTCTCTGAAATCTTCACTCCGTGTTTTTCCTACTTATCAGACCTGCACAGCAATACGCTGGCTAGGAGCTGCTGACACAAGCAGATAAGGATTGCGGGGGGGGGGGGGGGTGGTTG
>NC_041225.1:57522004-57563489 GCF_002837175.3 Physeter macrocephalus
GGCTGGTGAACAAAAGAAGAAGGGGGGGGGGGGGGGGGGGGGGGGTGGTTGTTAATTCCCCAGCCAAGAACTCCAAAAGATTCTCCCTTTTGGTATTTCCCTCAAAGATTGCAGCTCACTTGGGAATAAAGACCAAGAGGCTGCTTAATGTGAAAGCCCTGCAGCTTTTAAAACTACAGAGAAGAGTAAAAGCTGAGCATTAAGGTTAAGTTGGGAAAGATCTAATGCAGCAATCGACGAACCATTCATTGCCCTTTCCAAGAGAAGCATTACCATTGCCAATACATCACTTCGCCATAATTAATAAAGGAGCATTGCACCAGGCCCTTGCTCTCTTGACAGCTCATTCATCCTTACAAATCCTTAATGACTTGGCAGGATGAAAGGCTAGACCCGCTGTGGAGTTCACGGACCTGACTGCACATCAGACACACCTGGGAAGCTAGTTAAACATGCAGATTGTAGCGTCCTATCTTGAGACTCTGATGTAGCTCTCAAGGTGGACTCCAAGTTTGTATTTTTAAAGCACGAGTTGATGTTCGCCCCTGGTGTGTGGTTTGCTAAAGTGCGGGTCACCAGGTGCAGCTTTGTGGAGGGTGAGAGTGGGAGGGGGCCCAAAGTACTAGACAGAAAGTTAAGTTTCTTAATAGAGTTTTCCCCCGTACTTACAGCACAGCTCTGGGCAGCCAGGCCACAGGAAAAGAGAGATTCGGACTCCAGGAATCCCACTGTTTGACTCTGAGGCAAAGAGCAGGGGGATGGGAAAAGTATCCCTCCTCTGCCTCTTTGCCAGTGGCTCTCAACCTCCGACTGCACCTCAGAATCTCCTGGGGAGCTTTTAAAAATCCCAGCGCTTAGGCCACACCCCAGACAGAGTAGCTTGGAATCTCTGGGGGTGGGACCTGGGCATCAGTAATTATTTTTAAGTTTCCCTGGTTGGTGCCTATGTGTAACCAAGGCTGAGGACCATGTTCTTGGCCAATGCGCCTCAAACATGAATGCATATATGAATCACCTGGAGATCGCAGTTTCTTATGCAGTAGCTCTGAAACAGGCCTGTTATCTGCATTTCTAGCAAACTCACAAGTGATGGTGACGCTTTCTGAATGAGAACTGCTCTTTAATGAGCAGGGGCTTGGGACATCATCCTAGTGGTTGTGGTCACTCAGCTTGATGGAGGAAACTCCGAGCTTCTTCTCGTCTTGTATATTCCCAGGAATCATTCTTCCCTGAGAACATTTTCCTTTCCTCTGCGATGAATTAAACTTTCTTGGAAGCCACTCTCCACGCAAACTTTTTGTTAGACTGCACTGACTAATGGGTGTGAACAGAATGACATGTGGGGAGATGCAGGCCACCACCTCTCTGTTAGCGTATGTCCTCAGCCAAAAATTACGTAGGGTCCTGACTTCAAGAGAGTGTGAGAGGCAGACATTTGGCTCACACTCAAGGAAAGGGGCTTGGAGAGACAGGTGGCTGCTTTGTAAATGACATTGAGAAAAGCATATAACTAAAGACTCCACCCATAGGAAATAGGACAAAGCTAACTGAAGGGATTGAATGGAAGAGCTAAATGAAAATGTGAGTGGACTACATCTCATTGGAATGGATTTTGTAGAAAGGGTGAGGCCTGTTATTGCTATTATGGACCACTTCGTGAAAGCACAGATTTTCTTGAAAGTGTAAGCTTGCTTGTGACATGGAGTGATAAAAGCCCTGTTCTTAAATGTCTATATTCCAGTGGTGCCCAAAATCCATCTTGTCGGCAGCTGAGAAGGCATTAAGATGACATCTTGGTTCTCTTTATTCCTCTTTTTTTTTTTTTCCAATTTAGACTGATATTTAGGTTAATTTGGATATTTGAGGAAAACAGACTACATGAAGTAGTTTTCTCTATTACCTAGAACCATTAAAAGGTAGCCTAGAACCTAGTGATTTGGCACCCTTTTTGATTTGGCTCAATTTCTGACCCCCTAATTTTTTTTTCCTTTCATTTCTCATTAAAGGCATTTTTATAAGGGTTCCAGGGCCCCGAGGGAAATCAAACCCTTTGCTCCCTCCTAAATGTCATACATGACTGGATTCTTATTACAAGAATTATCAAAGGCTACATCACTGGCACAAAGCTCTAGGTAAGGAAACAGGCTGCTACAGGCTCTGACTTTGGAAAGAAAAAATATTGTATGTAGGAAGGTGGTGATTTACATTCCAATGGAAACATTATTTCCTAATTTATTCTTGCATATTGATTGCCATTCTTTCCTTTGGACTTAAGAATCAGTTATGGGCCTCCACTGTTATCTAGCCAAAGCAGTTGGCATGACCATTTTGCAGACTCCACAGGGATATCACTAAGAGTCGATATATTCTAAAGGTGCTTCAGATTTTCATGAACTATTTCCCTGGAAACCTTCAGGGGATCTTTTAGCAAAGTCATTTGCAAACCAAATGAAAATATTGTGAATTAGGCCAGTCTACAGAAAAATTAGACATGTGATCGGGGGTACCCCAAATTTTACTTTTAATATTGTATTAAAACAGTCAGCACTTTTTCACCATGGGGAAAACAAGTACTTCGTTGTAATTCCTTTCTCTTTCACAGTACTTTGAATTACTTAGGTCAGAGGTACCATCGTTGTTTTGTTTTGTTTTGTTTTTTCACTTCTTGGAGCTCCTTCAGTGTGTTAATATAGCTCTAGTTTATTCCCACCTCATTTCCTACTCTGCCTGTCTTCACCACTCACCTATCTGCTCCTTCGTGGGTTCAGTCTGATACTGATTTCTACCTGAGAAAAAAGCATTATAGCATCTGCAGCCTGGCCAGCAAGAGAGTGGAGCTCAGCATTAGCTATTTTCCCATACCCGGTAACCTCAGGGGAACCACTGGACCAGGTTTTGTTTGCTGCTGATTGGATCCTGGGTTTGCTTCAAGCGTGACTGTGGGAATTCTTGGTGACTTCTAAGTGCTACCGTTCCTCCCCCCTGGGGTCTTGTTCCTGAAATTAAATTTTTGCTTCTCTGTTTTGTTTTGACCAGTTGAACCCCATGTAGTCAGTGGCCCTGCTGGTGGGTGGAATCAGCCTTCCCGGTAGACTCAAAGTTATAACCCATCCTTCCTCAGTGCTGCGTCACTGTAAAGTCGCCCACTTCCTCTGAATTTATCACAGTCTTTGGACACCAGAGGTCTTCACTTCTGCATTTGAGGAACTTATAGTCAACAGTTGGGCTTGTGCAAAATCCTGACACTTTCATTTTCCATTTCTGCCCCTTAGAACATTGAGGACATTAGTTTGTACCCCAAAACCTTATCAATGGTGAGGTTACCAGTCAGTAACTCAATGGCAGAATCATTATCTAGATCAACTAGTGGGTCAGAAAAGAACAGAGACTGGCTAAGAATTAAGGCTTTGGAGTCATACTATCTGGGTTTGAATCTCACCTCTGGCTGTATGACCTTGGGAAGTTTTTTAACCTTTGTGTGTCACAATACCTTTGTCTGGTAAACCTAGATCACAAATCGCCTTCAAGAAATTATGAAAAGTATAAAATGTATATAATGTGCTTGACATAGTTCCTGATCATAGTAATTACTCAATGTCGTTGTTATTATTGGTAAATTTCCATAAAAATGATACCCATAAAGTAAAAAATATTCTATATAATTGGGTTCAACATAATCAGGCCATGTCATTACTAATAACGATTATGCGAAGGTTTTTGTTATGCAGAATTCTATACAATGAGGAATCCAGGAAAGTGGATGCCCCTACAGTACCAGAGTACTCTCCCTCTCTGTAATGAAAGAAGCTGCTTGTGCACTTTCTGATTTTGTAAGTACAGAGTGTGGTTACGTGATCAATAAAGGGGGTACTGCATTCTTGCTGGATCACAGTATTTCTTTTTCTATATGTTCTTCTTTTACTATGATCCCCTCTCTATTATAATCTGAGGGTTTAATTTCCAATAGAGCCATTTTAAACAAATTCCACTCCGAGGAAGATTTTGTTTGTCACATTAGTTTTCTTAACAGGGGACCTTATCTAGAGGACAGAAACTTTTTTACTAAGTTTGCACAAACTCAACATTGATTCAAGGACTCCATCAATAGGGATTCAAGATGAAGTCCCTGGGGTCCCCTGTACCAGGAAGTTGTTCCCTGCAATCTAGTTCTGAAGCAACATCCCTGAGAGATTGTACTTTAGGTTTTTCAGTAAATCTCTTTTCTTTGGCATTGTCTATGATATATAGCTCTCTCACTGCATCTTCAGTTACTGGTCACTGATTAGAATCTTCTGAGAACTGCCAGTGTTTTTAGTGGTGACCACAGTGCCCGGACAGTCGCCCTTGAAAATGGTCATAACCAAGATACCTAAGGGGAAAATGGACTGAATTTATGGATGTCTTAATCCATGATTTTTGTTTGTTTGTTTGTTTTTTGTGGTATGCGGGCCTCTCACTCTTGTGGCCTCTCCCGTTGCGGGGCACAGGCTCCGGACGCGCAGGCTCAGCGGCCATGGCTCACGGGCCCAGCCGCTCCGCGGCATGTGGGATCCTCCCAGACCCGGGCGCGAACCCGGTTCCCCTGCATCGGCAGGCGGACGCGCAACCACTGCGCCACCAGGGAAGCCCCTTAATCCATGATTTTAATGCTGCTGATTCTGCTACCACTGGAAGTGTCTGGAAGTAATGAAACTATATGCTCTTGTTTCTTTAAAAATTCAGAATCTTACATAGCGTGACCTAAAGAGTCCGTAGCAATTACGAATAAGAAAAGTTCAGAAACTACATACTATTTTCCCTTTCTTTTAAAATGTTATCCTGTCACACAAAAGTCTTAGCCATCTTTGGATTTGTTTAAGAATTTCTGAGTGTAGACCAAAATAAATGTTAGTTGTGTAGATATTAAAGTTATTTATTAAATTGTTTGACATCTACAACCTAAATTTTAGATAAGAAATTCTTATGAGCTAAGGAGGGAATTATGATTACCCTCATTTTACAAGTTGAGAAAGTACAAAGAGATCTGCCCAATACTAGCTGCACATAAATATCAGTTGTGTTGTTTCAAAATAATACTGAAGCCCAGGTCCACTCTTGGAGATTTTGTTCCCACTGGTCTGAAGCGGAGTATGGGTACTGGCATTTTTTTAAGTTCCCTGGTTGGTTCTAGGTTCAGCCAGAGCCGAGAACCATGGGCCTAGGATCAAATAGCTAATTAGTGGTAAAGACAAGTGAACAAAGTCCCCTTACATCTGCCATAATGCTGTTTCTATTCTGCTGCTGCATCGAACATTGGTATTTAACAGAATATAAAAATGGGGACGCCTCTTGGAAATTTAAGGGAACTTAGAAACGTTTAAGGACCTTTTTTGTGTCTCTAAGAGACACAGGTGGGTATTGTAATTGACCTGACAAAGATAGATGAACAGATTGGAACAGATGATCAAGAAAGCCAAGTCCAAGACTGCAGGGCCTCTGTCTCTCTTTTTGAACTGTCAGACCCCAGCATCTAGAGCCGTTTTTGGTTCATAGTAGATGAATTAATAAAACACATACTGTCCCCTATAGGGGGACTGGCCTATGTGGACAAAAGATGGGTTTGGGTTATAGGGTAAACACTTTGGCCCCTGTCCAGTGCAAATTGCAACTTAATAGCTGTCATCTCCTCCTAGCTGCAGTGCAGGCTGTAGTTAGCAAATGACATGGTCACCATATCCACACCCACACTCCTGCCTGGCCACCTGCTCTGTGATGACAGATTGTCTGTGACATTGCAGGAGACCAGACCACAAGAGATGGCAATCTGACCGAGCCTCAGGCTTGCGCCTGTAAGCTGACCCCTTGTCAGTTATCTCAGCAATTAATTACTTATAAGCTCTTGTTTGACCCAGTTTGTAAGCATGTCAGAGAATCTCTTATTTCCTGTTATCTTTAGGCATGTATTGTGTAGATATTGACTTATATTTTCTTTGCTTCTTTTTCAAAAATCAGGGAATCAATGAAGTTGCTGAGAGGTTCAAAATCAGTCATTAAGCAACTCTAATTAAAAGCAAAAAGCTGGGGAGAGCAGAGACAAAACGCAGTTGAAAAGAGTCATATTAATTCATTTTTTTGTTGTTCATTCCTTCATGAATTCATTCAAAAAATATTTATGAGGATCTACTCTGGGCCAGGCACTGTCCCAGATACTTGATACAATAGTGAAAACATCAGTAAAAGTTCCCACCCTCCGAGGACTTACATTCCATTAGAAAAGCAGGCAGTAAGCAAAATAAACAAATTAACACATAGGGTTATCAGATGGAGACATTGCCGTGAAAGAAATGAAGCAGGGAAAGCAAGATAGAGACTGCGGGCCAGGGCGGGGTGGGGGTGGGGGGAAGCACTAGTTTAGGTGGTCAGTTTTGCAGAGATCTGAGTTAAGATTGCTCATTAACAATACAATCCCTTTTTTGAGAGTCCCAGACTGATGAAATGATAGAGCACAGTGCTTTGTTTGATCATTTGTTCCTGCCCTGAGTTGAGGTTCCTTTAGGAATTCCCACCTCAGAGCCCCCAGACTTTGTCAGGGCTAGCTGCAGAGACCTAGTCACACAGCTTGCACCTCTGCAGTCAAGAGCACGTATATGTGATATAGACCCAAGAGTTGTTCCAAAAGGCAAGACTGCTCCCAGAAGCTGCACATACAATGGTTGCATTCCCTTCAAGGCAGAGTTGCTACAAGAATTCTGAGTTCCCCTTTGGTTTAATTTAAAGAATAGCATATAATGACTGCATCTGGATGGCAAACATTACACAGTGAGTTCTCATGGGTAAAACCTCTTGCCACAAAATTAACAGATCTGGTGAGGAGGGAGGGAAATCACTTATGTGTAACTTAACGATGGTTACGGTGCTTCTTTCCATGAGTTTGCACATCTCCTTTTTCCTTCTTCCTACATTCTTATCTGACATTACACAGTACACACAGCATGCACACACACACCACTCATACACACACTCTTACACAAACACACACTCACATCCATGAATCTTAACTGTGGCCAAATATCTAATCATTGGAAAAATCACCATTTGCAAATTTGCAAATAACACACAGAAATAATAGCCAACCTCTCATTTTTTCTACTTTTATTTAGCATGAATGGTCTTTTACCTGCCAGATCTTATATACTTGGTTTCAAGTCTACTTAAAAACTCACAGGCTAAAGCAGATTATGACCCATGCATTGCTTTCTTTTGAGATGAACAATGATAGATGTGAAGTCTAAAAATGATACTTGAAATAGGCATCTTTTGTCTTCCTGTTTCTTTTGTCAAAAAAAAATTCTGAATGTACATATTGCCAAGGAAAGGCAGATTTTAGATGGAAAATTATTCAACACAGGAAATGCCTACCTAACTCATACTAAATGATCAATAAGTATGTGTTGAATAAATGATGCAAATTCGTGGAACATGCCTTATTATAGGGCAGTCATTTAAAGAAAATTTCATAGCAGGTTTATTGGCTGAATTTTTAAATAATTCAGGCAAAATTTAGCAAGTGACTACTCCATTCACTGCCATGAACCAAGTCCTGTGGTGACTAAAAATGGCTTAGACACCACCCATGACCTCTAGGAATTTAGTAGCTAGAATTCGACTCTGGAGATTTTTGAGCACGCGAGCCCTATAGCCAGACACGTGCTTTATGAAGAGGCATCTTGAGTGTATGACATGTAAGAGTGGGCGTGGTCAGGAATAAAGAGACCAGCAAGGAGTTGGTCATAGTCACCCCACAGAAGGCCAGGTGAGAGGACACTAAACAACGACTGGAGAAGAAAGGGCAGAAAATAGTAATTTTTACTTTGGCTCAATTCTTGGCAGAGTCTTGTTTTTTTTCATGTATGATCTCAATTTTGTTTCACTGATGTCTTAAATATTAACACACTGAACACAGGGAAAAAAAGCTCAGAAAGGCATATATCAAAATGTTAACAATAATTATCACTAGGTACTGTGCTTCCAGGAGAATTTTATTCTCTTTGTGTGTCTGTGTGCTTTTGTGTGCTTCCCAATTTTTCAACAATGACTTTTGTAATTGAAAGCAAAAGTATGCCAACTGGACAAATGAAAAAGGAGAGAAAAGGACACTCATGTCGGTTGCTGATCCTAACGGGAGAATGCCCACAAGTCTATTTCCAAATGACATAGTAAATATAATCCTCCTTGAGAATCAAATTATAAAAGGCAGGCTAGCATTTGGGAAAATAAAGACCAACTCACAAGACAGAGCAGCGGGGTGTTCCCTGCAGAATTAGAATAGAGGCAGATCCTCATTTCAGACGATTCCCAAGTCCAGAGTGGGTTCACTCCATCAGTGTGTGCCCAGCAGAAAGGAAAAGCCCGGGGGAGCCTCACACACCACTCAAGAGGCCCATGAGAAAGGACAGGCTCAGAAAGGAAAGACTCTTGAATCAAGCAGCACTCTCCCTGGCACTCAGGGCTCCCCACCCCCATATCTTTCTTAAGCTAAATTCTCACCCACCCGGCCCAGTATTTTTTTTTTTTTAAAAATACACTGGGTTTTCAGAAGACTCATCATGGATGGTTTCCAGTGGAACACATCTGACTTCTATGAGGCTGTGAGTCTTCTGGGAAGAAACACTCCTTAAAGAGTAGCCTGCCCAAGCGGGTAGGGGCAGGGTAGGCTTCTCCAGCAGGCAGGGGAAACATTTCATCGCTGAGAAACTGCACAGAGGACTCTTAGCTGGTTTTAGTATTGTGTTTAAGTTCTCTACAGACTATGCACCCCCTTATTCTTTGCACCTTAAATTGACTCTTCCCACTGCCTAGTCCCCTGGATGTGTGGCTGCCTTTTCAAATAGGTTGTATATGCCGCGGAGCGGCTGGGCCCCTGAGCCATGGCCGCTGAGCCTGCGTGTCCGGAGCCTGTGCTCCGCAGCAGGAGAGGCCACAACAGTTAGAGGTCCGTGTACCGCAAAAAAAAAAAAAAAAAAAAAAAAAAAAAGGTTGTAGAAAGCTGAGAATATCTGGTCGTCTAAGACACATAGAGCTGAACTGTAACCAGGGAGCAGGTGAAAAGATTCTCTCTCCTACATGTACCCCACCCTCCTCTACACGAGAAAATCTCCAGACATTTAAATCCACGGTGTGGGAAAGCCAAAGGGAGCCAGTTCTGATGAAGTAGGGACTTTATAAAGAGCCTCTTGCTTCCCCTAACTACAGCTGCTTTTAATATTATTTTAGAAATATACAGAATCAGTGAAGGGACTCGGAATGGAATCGTTACATTGAATCAATTTTTTGTCTTTTGATTTTATATATATATTCTAAAGAACACTGTTTTGCTCAAAGCAGTCTTATTTCTTGGCTAACAAATATCAGTAGAAAGATAAAATCATTGGTTTGATTTTTCGTATGTATTTCTGATATCCCTTGTGACACACCCTTGATCTGACACAAACTAGAAAATTGTATATATGTCATTATGTGAAATCTAGTGTTAATTTAACACTAACACTACTTATTGTAAGATTTATTTTTTAAATGGAAAGCATAAGCTAGGCTTTTTGATCTTTATCTCCTTGTTTTAAGGTGAAATGTTTTTATTTTGTTTAAAAAATTTTAAAACATTTAATTATTAATTAAAATTAAATAATTTTAAATAAATTTAATTAAATAAATCAAATAAAATGTTATTTATATGTAAATAGTAATGTTAGAAAAATACCTAATGAATTTCCCGACAAGTTTGGAACCTTCTTTCCTTCTTCTGTGAGAGACAGTGTCTTATGATCAGAGCAGATATGAACTTGAATTTTATGGACGTGGGCTTGAGTTTTCGTACTTACCTGCTAGCTATACAATCATAGATAAAAGTTCTTTATTCATTCACTTACTTATTTGAGTATTTTAAAGTTCTTATTAAGCAGGGTACTGAATTAGGCATAAAGGGGTCATCAGTGCACACATGAACAACTGGGGCTTTCATCTTGGGGGAAAAAAGAGATATTTACAAAATTACACAATTTTCTAACAGAGGGAGCTGACCTTTTTTTTTTTTTTTTTTTTTGTGGTATGCGGGCCCCCCCCTGCTGCGGGCTCTCCCGTTGCGGAGCACAGGCTCCGGACGCGCAGGCCCAGCGGCCATGGCTCACGGGCCCAGCCGCTCCGCGGCATGTGGGATCCTCCCAGACCGGGGCGCGAACTCGGTTCCCCTGCATCGGCAGGCGGACGCGCAACCACGGCGCCACCAGGGAAGCCCACTGACCTTTTTTTTAAGGAGAGTCTATTCAGCTCTAAAATATGGCTAGGAGCAGAGGAGGGAAAATTCTGTTTAGTCTTGGACAGAAGCTTCAGGTGCAAAGGCCCTGTGGTGAGAAGGAGCAGTCTAGGTACTCTAAGTAGGTCAGAGGGTGTAAAGCCCAGAAAGTGAGGAAGAGAGGGGTGTTAGCAGGGGCTAGAGGGTAGGCAGGGCCATGCAGTGCTGTAGGGTTTGGTATTTGGTCTCACTCTTAAGATCAAAATAACTCATCTGTGCATTCCGAGGACTTGCCTTAGTTTCTTACGGAACAATTAGCCTTGCAATTACTAACTTCTCCTCACTTTCCTACTGTCCTTGCTCAAACATGGTTTACCAGAATTCCTTCCACGTTTGATATTAAGGGAGAGACTTAATTTGTTAAGTCATGTATTCCTGACATGATTTTATTTATCACCATTGTGCCTTATCAGGGTTCTCCTACGTGATTATCAATAATCACTACAATGTCCAAAATTCTCTACCAGTTGGCTGTTCAGATTATTCAGAGGAATCCTGATCTTTTTATGCCCACATATCTTCCAGATATGTTCTTCTAAATTACTCTCATGTAGTTATGGATAAGAAGAAATATCGATAGCCAAAGTGAATAAAAATGCACTGGCTCAATTCTGGAAGGAGACAATGCATTTCATACCTTTGAAACACTCCTACATTTTCACCTGTTTATTTGCAGTGAACATTTCTGCATTGTGGTATACAGACAAATTGGTGATTATGCCCAGTAAGCTACCCATTCTGTAATGAGTTGTAAGACAGTATTCAGCTAGTTCCTCCTTTCTGAGGTCAAGAGAGGAGGCTCCCAAAAGAATTGCTTTAAAAATTGTAAAAAAGCAAGACCAGCATCTGATTTCCCAGTCTTAGCCTTCAGTTTACTTCTGAAGCATGTACTCCTTGAGTGGGGGAAAGAGCACTGGGGAGAAATGGGATGGAGTGGTCTCAGAAGTGGGACTTTAGTGGGGAAAGGAGATAGAGAGAGCAGACGTCCCAAGGACTCAGAACAGGAGATGGATTTTGTGTGAAGCCGTCATTGCGGGGGTAGGGGGGGAATCAACCTAAAATAATAGTCCCCCAGTCACACAGAAGTTCCTCAAAGTTTGGAGTAATGGGTTCCACCCCAGGAGAACAGTGGCAGACTCTACCTAAAGATTCTGATCATGTAACCAACAAGATGGGTCAGCAGCATGAAGGAGCTGCAACCCTGCCACAAGAGGTGTTACCTCCACTCCTGCCTGCCAGATCACAACAAGAGTATAAAGGAAGGAGGGTGAGGAGAAGGTAGACCATATCCCCTTCCTCTCCAAGTCTCTCAAACAGTGGTTCTCAACTAAGGTGTTACTACTACTTGGGGGCAATTTGGAAATTCATTGGGATGCGTTGTCACAATAATATGGACATTGCAGTGGACATTTATGGGGCTGGACCAAGGATGCAACATTATCTTGCAATGTGTGAGATGGCCCCATATGATGAATATCTGTCCTTCATTCCACATACTTTTCAAATGTTCTACAGGACACTATTATCCAAGCCTAGCGCCTTACTCAGGTTTTTACATACGAACCACGTATTTTTTGGACGTTTTAACATATGTTGATTGTTCCAGGAATGTAACTACTGTGTACATTGAGAAAAGATTATGCTTTGTTTCATTTGGAATTTAACAAGAGCTAGTCACCATTTTGGAAAATCACTTCACTGATACCAGTTACTTGATAATCAGCCTTTGCAGCTGTTGCCCTTAGGAGAGGGGGCGCTACTTAATGGGACAGGTATCTGCTGTTCCATTGTATCTTCTAGGGTGAAAACTGAGTTTCATAAATTGAACAACTTATTGATTTATTAGAAAATATTGGCAGATATTAGAGTTATAGTATGCAGGACTTGAAAAAAAATATTCAGGAAATAGGTTATATTATCAATTTCAGTATGTTGGAAAAGTTGCTACAATGCATTTTTTTTTCTTTTTCTTTTTTTTTTCTTTTTTTTTAACATCTTTATTGGAGTATAACTGTTTTACAATAGTGTGTTAGTTTCTCCTTTACAACAAAGTGAATCAGTTATGCATATACATATGTTCCCATATCTCTTCCCTCTTGCGTCTCCCTCCCTCCCACCCTCCCTATCCCACCCCTCTCATGGTCACAAAGCACAGAGGTGATCTCCCTGTGCTATGCGGCAGCTTCCCACTAGCTATCTAATTTACATTTTTATAAAAGGGGAAAGATGGGTCTGAAGGAATTGATAACCTCTCCAAGTTTGTTACTCTCTAAGACTTACAAATGCAGCCTGCTGTGTCAAGGGCAAGAGTTGGGAGAGAAATTTAAATCAGTGATGATTATCAGATTGAAATTTAAAAATGAAAGGGAATGAGTCAATTACAAGCGGCTCTTTCAATAACTAAAATTGAAAATTTGCTGGACTGATATGCCCTTCAGGAAGCCACTGTAGGGAAGAGCTTCCCCAGAGCCCCACTGGAGGCTCTCCTTGGAAAATGACTCAAGGGTCTTTTCTGCAGCTATTATATCCAATTGGATGGTCGTCTACCTGCCACATAATTGAAGAGTGGAACGAATATGTAGTTCCAGTTCTGCTACTAAATAGTTGCTGGTAAACTCACTACCACTGTAACCGAGCAGGACCCTATGAGGCCTTCCCAGAATAGACACCCACCACCATGTCCTCCACCTGCCTTTTGTCTGTAAGAAAACCTTAGTCAAAGAATAAGTTTAATCAGAGAAGTCAGAAAATACAGAAAGAAAGGAAAACAGTCAAGTAAGACAAAATAAAAATACTTTAACCATTAAAGTCAAGGACCTCTAGTTCTTCCTCAAGGGCTCTAGATACTACTCTGAGCCACGTCCTTCAAGCTGTTTTGCAGATCCCGAAACCCTCACCAGGTGCAAGAAGTCAATTGGACGCTACCCACGAGCATGGACACCCCGGACCGGTTGGAACCAGAAAGTTGATGAGGTTGACGCCCACTGACTTCACCACCAGCCAATCAGAAGAATGTCCGGGGGGGCGGAGAGAAGGTGGCGGAAGAGTAAGACGCGGAGATCACCTTCCTCCCCACAAATACATCAGAAATACATCTACAGGTGGAACTGCTCCTATAGGACACCCACTGAACGCTGGCAGAAGACCTCAGACCTCCCAAAAGGCAAGAAGAATGTCCACGAGCTGATCACGCTCTGCTCCTGGAACACTATAAAGCTCCTCACTACCCCCTCCAGGGTGGGAGACACAGTTTTGAGGGCATTTGCCTGCTGCAGCCCCCTTTGCCTAGCAATGCAATACAGTATTCTTTTCTATTTCACCCAAAACTCTGTTTCTGCGTTTCTATTTGGCACCGATGAACAGAGGCCGAGTTTCGTCGATACCACTCTGAGCCTTCCTTCCCTTGCAAATGGAGAATGCTAAGAACTTTTCCGTTCTTTCAATATTACTGTGGGAATAATTTTGTACAATAAGTATAAAATGTTCTGTAATAAAAAGAAATACGATTCTGTACCTTCTTGCATTCCATGGGACTGAGACCCATGTGGTGCATGTAGGACTATCTAATAGTTCATGCTAGTGGTTGCATGTATCCTCCTCCTCACCCTTCCCGCCCCACCCCAAGGAGCACAGATGCTGAAAGTTTTGACTTGGTCTCCATATCTCCAACGGTTTATGCTTAATTTCTCCATTCACATGTATTATGTACACGAAAAAAAAAAACTTTATGATTACTTAACATCGTTAACTTATCTCTAAATGGCCCAAGAGAGCATTAAATATAATAGTGTCTAGGTATTGAGATTAATCATAGATTTTATAGGAATTGGTGGCCGAAAAACAAAACATGCAGAGAAAGAAAGAAGCAGGATAAGTGTTTTAAGAGGTGAATTAATTTGAGAGTGAAATCCCACCTGGTGCACACCAGGAGGGAAGCTAATTAAATCCTCTGAAAGGAGCAGAGTGGATCCCCATGGCTGGCTGGAGGCTGAGCTGATTAGAACACAATGTTTATCCTGTCCCTTAAGGTATCTACCTGACCCTCAGGTGGGTCAATTTCAATTTTTCAGCTTTTTCAATTGTTCATCTTCAATTTTCACCTGTCCAAAGGCTCCACTGTTAGCCCCAAGCTGCCCATCTTGAAAAAGTCTCCTGTATAAGCTGAGATTTTGGTGGGGATTGCTGGAAACTCAGTCTCACTGCTAAAGGAACAACTCAGTATGAAAGGGTTTGCCCTATAGAGCATCACCCTATAGATCACACGGTAGCACTGCCCTCCTAAACAAGGGGGTGATGGTGCTATTAAGTACTATTACGTATGGCTGGGGGGAGGACAAATGTCTAAATTGTTTCATTCACTTTTCTAAAATATCTTTCTCCTCTTAATTAAAAACATTGCTAGCTGCTGTCTTTGTCTCGATTTTCTCCTACAGAATGGTGATTCGCTACCATTTTGCTCTTTTGAGGCAATTTCTGCCTTAACTAAAAAAAGAGACGTATAATATCTCTTTGCATTTGACATTCACATAAATAACTTCTGTCCTTGTTATTCCCTTCAGAATGCTGACCACTTTAATTAAATCCTGATTAATTTTCATTTTTTTCTCCAGAGAAAACAACAGTGGTTTTCTGTGGATTCACTAGTATCTATGTTCACTATCTTTATCTGTTACACTAAATGATATTGAATTTTTATGGCTCTTACCTTTGTAATCTTCACAAAGTAATTTTTGATAAGAAAATTTGAATACTTTTTCATATGTGACTTATGATTGTGCAAAAATTAATTACTCTTAAGTATGGGTATAACTATAAGCAAATTGCTTCAGCTTCCTCAATCTCAGGGTGATTATCTGTCAAATGGGGATGTGGAACAGATTTCTGTCTCTTCCCCCAATTAAAACATTGAGATTCCATGATATAAAGTCTCAGTACTTACTCATGGTTTCAAAGTTCACTTCCCATTATTTGATCTACATTGTGTCTAGGAGAGGTGATATGTAATTATTAACTTTCCCCTCCATGATTGGGAATTCTCTTAATTGTGTTCAAAATATAGTCATTCATTTTCCTTGGAAAGATAACTTTGAGATAACACTAACTTTAGTGGCACTTACTTTTTAAAAAATAAGTGATATTTATGTATTTTTTTTACTATTTACTATTATTGCTTTTTATAGAAATAGGCTCTTTCCTATTCATCTAAACAGTTATTTTAAGAATCAACAAGCACCCAATTATTTTGATGATGAAGACTTTTCATGTCTTTCCACACAGTTCTTAGCACCTTCTGAAACAGCGAGGGCTTGTAGATGATCATAATTTTCTGTTTTTAATTTCTTCTTAATTAAGAGTAGTGCTACTGTATTTTGTGTATTCCCAGTGTGCATAAATCTTTTGTATGCAATAATCTATGTTTAAATACTTTCTTCACTTTTCACTGTAGTAAATCTCTAATATACATAAAAGTACACGGAGAAATAGAACCAGTTCCCATGTATCCATCTTTAGCTTCACTGGTTAATGACAAATAGTCAATTTTGTGGTATACAGATCTCTCCTCCACCTTACAGGCTTGATTATTTTAAAGCCACTCCTGGGTTTCACAACATTTTTCTTTTGTTTTCAGCTGGAGATGGTAATTTAAGGTGGTGGCTTGGGCCATTTCAGGGGGTTGCTTCCTTTTCCTAGGACTCTCCCATGTACACAGATGGTATACATGTTATTGAACTTCTGTTTGTTTTTCACCTTTTAATCTATCTTTTATCACAGGCATCTCAGCCAAGAGCCTAGAAAGGTGGAGGAAAGTTTATTTTTCCTCCCCTACACTCTCATCGATCCTTTGGTTACCCTGAATTTCGATTTGAACAGTGTTTTAATACTTTCAGGAAATTCTCCCTGTGTACATTCCCTATTTTCTCTTATTTGAAATAATCCATAAATCTATATATTTCCTTTGGAAAACAGGATGTAAGTAAAAATTTGAAATTGTATTAATTTAATTAAAGCTCCATACTTTATAGAAACTTTTAAAATTTCCATTTATGTTTAAATCTAAACAGTTTTTCTAGAAGGCAATCTGGCAAACTTTTTATTTTTATTGTGCATCTCCTTAAATCTACTTCGAGTAACTTATCCTAAGAAAATAATTGAAAAGTATGTAAAAATATAAATGCACAGAAATTCAACACAGCATTGTTTGTAGTAGGAAAAACTTATTGCAAACAATCTAAATGTCTAGCAATAGGCTGTCTAACACATGATGATCACCATGACAGCCATTAAAAATGGAATTACAGCTCTATGTTGACATAAACAGAATGATCTGTATATCAATACGGAACATAGATCTTTATTGACGTGAACACATATTGTGTTAAAAGCATGTTACAAATCATTATGTATAGTTGGATGTTTTATTTGTAAAAAGAATAATTTTATATGAATAGATACAGGTATGTTGACATATACATAGAGAAATTCTGAAAGACTGTCCTTTCAAATGTTACTTATATTTATTGATTTCTGGTAGCATTTGAGTAATTGAGCCATTTTCTCTCTGCTTTACTTACTTTCATTAATACATGAATTAGTTTCACAATTAACTATGAATAAAAGTATTTATTCATATCAACAATAAACACTTCTTTAATTGAAAAAACCCAATAAATCAATTATCAATTTGTAAATAAAGAAGATTCCTGGTCATTGTCACTTAAGTCTAACAGGTACCACCGTTTCTTCTACACTTAAATCTCATAGTGCAGATTATAAACAGATAAGTGGTTTTTATAGACCATGATTTCTACTAAGCCAACTTTTTAAATTTTATGTCTAGATTTGATGCTTCTTATCACCTATGAAATTGCTGATTTTCTACTGAACCAGGTTGAAGGCAGCTTTACACTGAAGTTTCAGTTGCTCAGACAGAAACCTTTTCCACTGCTAATGTTCTGTGGTACATGGAGCCTCTATATGTACATGCTATTTCATCTTTAGAACCACTCTCTGGTACAAGTATTGATAACCTTATTTTATAGATGAGAGAGAAAATCACATTTTCACACAGCTACTAAAATCCTAAACTGGGACTTGGACCTAGGAATTTTTACTCAAGTCCATTTTTTGCCTGCTTGACCACTGCATTCCCATGTCAGTCTCATTCATTTCTTTCCTACCTTGAAGGTCTTATCCAACAAGTCTTAACCACACAGAGAATATCTTACTTAATTCTCTGCCACCACATTTCTGGAACAGACTACCTTATCCATAGATGTCTAAACTCTTATGGCACCAGCACAATTTCAGCTCCTGTGAAATAGGGACAGACTACTTCCCCGATCACCCTATGTACTGAGATGGTAATAAATTGTGAGCTAAGCACACTGAATTGCTATTTCTGCCTAAAAATAATGTTTCTCCCTCAGTTATATAGAGGAAGCACACCCTTCATTAAAATAAAAAGTTACTGACCTCAGGCATCTCTCTGGAAATACCCTATTCATATACCCCAAGGCAATAAAGTTGACAGGAAATCCGGAATGATTGCAGCAATTGCAATGAGTTAAAACAGGTTTTTTTAAAAAATTATAAACAGAGACAATATCAGATAACTGTGGCAAGATAGGGCAAGATTCATTTTTAAACGAAACTTAAGACAAAACTTTAATATACACCTTTCTATATCATGCTGGCAAATCTTAAAAAATGAAGAAATTTTAGAAGATGTGTATCCAGCTATGATGCATCATCTAATAGATGAAAAGGGTAGAGCATAAAGTACATAGGACAGAACACTCTTCTGTCTTGGGAAAGGAATGGCCTGAGACTGACTCTGAACAAACTTGACCTATATCTAAACCACAGGGATTATAAACACAGGCATAAAAGCAAAGGAATCAAGGTGGTATGAAAAGCCAAGTGCTGTCAATGGTGACATTCTGACTTGCATATGTTAAAGACATGCCCATTTCACATGACAACCCTGCAGTAAACTTAACTTACATGTTGTGTAATAAAAAACATAAGACATAGGGCTTCCCTGGTGGCACAGTGGATAAGAATCTGCCTGCCAGTGCAGGGGACACAGGTTCGATCCCTGGCCTGGGAAGATCCCACATGCCGTGGAACAACTAAGCCCGTGTGCCACAACTACTGAGCCTGCGTGCCACAACTACTGAAGCCCGCCGCCTAGAGCCCGTGCTCCACAGCAAGAGAAGCCACAGCAAGAGAAGCCACTGCAATGAGCAGCCCACGTAGGGCATTAAAGAGTAGCCCTCGCTCGCCGCAGCTAGAGAAAGCCTGCGTGCAGCAACAAAGACCCAACACAGCCAAAAATAAATAAATAAAATAAGAATAAAAATAAATTTTAAAAATCCATAAAATATTAAAGTGGAAGATCTGGATTCAAGCCTGACAACATGCATCACCCCCAAATAATCTTTAATCTCTGTGAGCTTCGTAAAATCTCTCCTTTTAGAAAATAGAAATGGAGCATTCCATCCCACCTACCTCATGGAGTTGGTGAGATTATATGAAAACACACGTGAGAAAGTATTTGGTGAAACATAAAGCACTATATTAATATAAGGCTGAGTTTTTAGAATTATTTGCCAATTACACCCAACACTTTTCTAGGCTGTTTCAAAGATGTATAGTCCTCCAAGACATATTTTTTTTAAGTGCCTACTACGTACCAGTCCTATTCTAAGTGCTGCAGGTATAGCAGTAAACACCATAAAAGTTTCTGCCCTTCTGGAACATAATCACTGGAGATTACAATTGTAGACTATTAGAATTGTGAGAGATATTGACTCATTCAACTCCACAGATGTTTCTGAGCACCTGCCATTGTGTCACGCATGATGATGGAATAGAAATATACATACCTGTTGTTGTGGAGCTGGTGATTTAGAAGGCAGCCTGGAGCCACAGCATAATATAGCTAAGGTAATGCATACAGGAGACCATAGTTGAGATCTGGGAGTTGGGAAGGCATTCTGAAAGAAGTACCACTCACACCAGAAGACAGAACACAGAATGGAGGTAGTGGGTAAATTTCCCATTCTATTCTGCATTTTAGAGTGCAGTGGTCTGGGCTGAGTATACCCAAGGGAGAGACACGAACGATCTAGAAATCATAGCACATGGCAAATGATGGAAGAACTGAAGATATTTCGCCTGGAATATTGAAGACTAAAACATAGTAAATACCTAAGTGTAAATAAGTTACACTTATTTGGTATCACTCTAGTTAGCAAATTTCAATCAATGGCCAATTATAAACCTTCCCCAAATCCTCACTTCCACCTCTTCTATTTCTTCTGTGAGTATCCTTCCCTCACTATTTAACTGACATCCCCTCACCTCCATTCCAACATCCCTCTTCCTTGCTTTGTTTTTCTCCACAGCACATAACACCTTCTGACACATATATCTTTTACTTATTTTATTATGTATTAGTCTGCCTTGTCTCAAAATAATATGTCATGTGAAGGCAGGGGTTTTATATGTTTTGCTCATTGCTATATTTCAAGTTCATAGAAGAATGTCTGGTCCACCAATACTTGTTGGATAAATGAAGGAGTATTGTTCAGAATATGAAATGGGTTGCCTCACAGAGCAGTTTATTTCCATTATAGACAATCAAAGCATAATGGATGTGTTTACTAGAATATTAATGCAATGGATAAAGAGTTGAATTAGACGGTCCTGTGATTTTTTTCTGATAGAAAGATATAGACTTTTCCTTTTATGCATCCATTGGTGGAGAACTTGTTACCTCAAACAAGATGGGTGGACATATTTCATCTTTTCTATTTTCTTCTTACATTGGACCAAGTTCTGCCATTCTGAAAGCTCTATTCAGTGATTCTAATTCTAATTTAAATTGATATTCAGTATAGATATACACGTAAACTGATTTAGGATTGAAAACATGCCAACATAGAACTTTCACAAATTATAATCCTAGAGCTAATATAAAAATAATTTACATTATCTAGGACTTTCCATTTAAGATTATTTCCACTGCTGTCCTGTCTTCAGTGCAAATGATGAGGCTGGCTCTCTCAGTAGACTGTCTTCCTACAAGGCTGATTTTCAGGGAGTCCCATCATGCTATGTCAGGACAATTGTCCTCTAGCCGTATGATTTTAAATATAGCCTCCTGGCTTGGGAAGCTGAGTTGTCAGGAGATGATATATTAAGACTAACAGTATGTCTTTTCTATAATTACTGATCTTCATAAGGTGCAGTCTCATTTCTCCTTTGGGACATGTATTTAACACGCACAATGCAGCCTTATCACATGGTTACTAGGTAGAGCACCAGAAGGGGCCATTTATCAACACTTTTAGATGAAAATGTGTATGATTGCTCAGAAAATGATACTATCTCTGATACTATCTCCATGGTAAGAGTAAATTTATCTTTCAATTTCTAATTACTTTGAAATCCCAATACTTCCTAAGGTTTTAATGTCAGCTTCCTTTTTTCCTCCACAGTTCGTGATAATATTGTATTATTCTCAGAAATGATTATAATGGTAGCTAACATTTCTATATTAACTATAATAGTAGCTAACATTTTTTAAATGTGCCTAGCCCTGTTCTGGATACTCTACAAATATGAACTTATTTAATCTGCTTACCAGCCCTTTGGTTTAGGAACTAGTATTATCCATATTTTGGAGTTAAAGAAACTGAACCATGGAAGGGTTGAATAAATCTAGGTTGTTTGGTTTAGGAATCTGAGCTCATAGCCACAATGCTAGACCTTAAAACTCTCCATGGGTTACCATTTAGATTCATGTTTGTAAAGCTTTAGTTATCTGTAAGTGCAAATAAGCTGAAACAATTGTCTGAGTATACACTAAACACATTTGTGGAAAGAGAAGGACATAATGGATGCCAGCGTGTGGGTGTGTGTGTGTATACACATATAAATCATGTATATATGATTTCTTGGAGACCTGAGAAATATATTTAACTAAAGTGATCGGGGCTATTTATTTTACTATATACTCATTGTCATAAATTTAATTTATAAAATACTTAGGAACCTATCTGTTGATAGTTTAGTGTCTTAGAGTGGCAGTAACTATGTGGTGGCCCGTTATATTCTTAAAAATCAGTGAGGATCCAAAAGAGCTTTTGCTTATGTGGGTTCTACCTATACATATTTATTGTATTAGAAACTAATACTAAGACTTTATTAATATTTAGTTATTCATTCAGTAAAAATAACAATAAAATACCCATTACATATGAACATAAATAACATTTATACCAAAATAACTACATTTTCCAAAATAAAAATATTTAGCGAGAATGATCTTGTTTTCCATATGTGCAAATATTTCTAAAGTTTGGGTTCAGAGAGACAGCTGAATTTTCATATTTGCTTTTCCATTTAGTCTGTTGCAATATCACATACCCTGTAGCCTCTAGAAAACTACAGTGTACATTTATGAGAAAATGAGAATGAAAAGGCAAATACCATCTTCATATTATTATGAAAATAGCATTGACCTAATGGACCCCCTGAAATAGTCTCTGAGATGATCAGTGGTCCCTAGATCACTCTTTGAGAATTGCTGTCTTAGAATGACTGACTAGAAGAAAACCACAAGAAAACTTAGGGCTTCCTTGAGATGATTCCATAAACCGAAGGTTCTCCTAAAAGTTTTGTTTCCCCCAAAAATGTAACATTCTATGATGCTTCAGAATTTTTAAAGGGTTTGGGGGGAAATTATCTTGTCTAAGTAATTTTCTATTCAAAATATAGTTAACAACTTTAACATATTCCCAGTTTTGTCTTATCTCTAAGAGCTCTTGTTTCAAAGCATGGAAACAAATAAGTAATGAGAAATTAACAACATTATTTACAAGTCAATTAAAGCATTTTGAGGTTCGTTGTGGAAAATTTTGATTTTTTTATGAAAGCGTAAAATTCCCTGTCAGGAATCATGACTTTTTCCTATTCACGTATTCCTCATATCACCCCATTTATAACAATCTATCTTCACTGGTCTTCCTCAAAGGGGACCCTATAGAGGCTCTGGACCTGAGGCCTAAAGCTGAATGCTGTCTCAGTGTCCCAGGACTACCTGGCACTTTTGTCCAAACTCCTTTGCCTGACTGCATTTGCCAAGAGGCTGAATTTTTGATAGCTACTGGAGCCAGTTCATTCATTTAGGGACAGAGAAATAAAGAGTCTTACCCTTATGAAGCTTGCCTTCAGCTGGGAAAGACTGAAAATAAACAAAGATGTAATCTAATGTTGGGTAGTAATAAGGCCTATTAAACAGTTATGCAAGTTATGGGCTAGAGAATGGCAAAGAAGGGGTTTAGGTAAGGTGGTCAGGGAAGGGCCCCCTCAGCAGGCAATCTGAAAAAAGTGACAGAGAAGGCTATTTCTAGGGCAAAAGCAATCCTGGCAGAGGTCACAGAAAATGTGAATTCCCTGAGGTCAGAAGAAACTTAGCTTATTTGCATTTGAGAAAACACCAGGAGCCACTGTGGCTGGAACCAGAAGAACAAGCCCTAGAGACAGAAAAAGTGACATGAAGGCCATGAGAAGCTGTTATAATTTATTCTCGCAGTGCCAGAAGTTACAGGAAGGTTTTGGGTAGAAGTGTCCCTCTGAGTACACCAGCGGGAATCAGCCTGGGGGCATGAGGGAAGCAGGGAGACAGTGGGGAGAGGCTTGCTGGTGACTTTCACTAGGATGTTAGCAGTGGGAGGGGACTGGTCCAGTTTGGGAACTATTTGGATGGTAGAGACAAGGAGATTAGCTGATGGATCAAAAGTGGGCTGGATATATGAAAAAGAAAGTAGACAAGGGCGAGTGGAGTTTTCTACTGAGCAAGTGGGTGAACGTAGTTGCTGTTTGGGGCTAGAAATAAAAAGTTTTGTTTTGAAAGTATTAAGTTTGAGATGCCTAGTAGATATCCAAGTAGGGATGTTGACTTCTCTATTGAGTATATGAGTCTAGATCAGTATTGTGGCCTGAGATTGAAAATTTGAGTATTATTGGAATATTGAGTATGTATGGTCATTAAATCCATGGCACTGGCTGGAATCAAATGATTGAGAACATAAAGAAGAGGAGAAGGGGGTCTGAGGACTGAGCCCAGAGCACTCCTACATTAAAAGACTGAGAAAAAGAGGAGGACCTAGGAAGGGCACTATTGATAGAACAAATGGCCATTGACTTAGGAGGACAACAAGGAGAATGTGATGTCCTGAGAGCCAAGAGATGCAAAAGTTTAGAAAAGCAGGCAGCGGGCACGCTAGATGGTAGGTCCTCTGCCTGCTCTGGATTCTACTCCTAAGGCTTCACTTTGAGTGATTCTGCCTTTATTTAGGTCTTATCCACTTCCTAGACTGTCCCTACCCTGTGCCACAGCAGGCCTGAGATGTCATAGACCAGGATCCTTGCCCCGTAACCGCTCAAATGTCATCTCTACTGACAGTTCACAAAGAAATTTGCCAATGAACAAGCACCATATTTATCAACTTGAAACAAATTGGTTTGCTGTATTCAACCCCCAAACACACAAAAAACAACAAGATAGTTGCCCAGTAGTCGTCTTCTGGGAGCATTATATTCACTGAATATTTTTCATATTTATGGGAAAATAATTGGTGTTCATAATGCTGTCCCTAAATTAATATGTGGTCCCCAAAACCATCTGAATCATTAACAAAAAACTAATTACACGGAGCATCTTTTAGGGTTAAGCATAATACCTCATGTTCTAGTTCTTCTAGAATTAGAGATTAACGTGCGGTCATAAAGCTAAACCCTACTAGCCTTAATAATTGATTGAATAAAAAATGATATTTTCTAAGTGCAGCTAATAAAAGACTTTGCTGGAAATTGAATCAGCAGAAAGGAGAGGTAGGAAATATTGGTGATGAGGGCTGTCTGTTACTGTGGATTGTCAGTGCCAATAAAAGAGCATGGATGAGGCTTCAGATCATAGTATATGCAGGGAAATGAAGTGAGGGTTGGTCTGGGTAATGCATGTTTTAAGACAGGAGGTGTCAGGTGAAGAAAAGCAGATGCTAAGAGGAGGTGAGGCATAAATGATGTGGGGAGTACATTGTGGTTCAGGCCCAATTCACATGGGTCAGCCCTGAGGCCTCAGTTCCTGGTGGGAAATTAATGACATAAAGAAAACATGACAGCATGAGGAATGGTTCTGAGCTTCTGATATCAGACTCAGAAAAGGTCACTGTCACACCCTGGGAATGCTTTACCACCCCTGCTGTTGTATACTCTGGGTGTACAGAACAACCTCCAGGCAAACTGGGAAAATGGTGAGGTCCCTAAGAACTGGAACTTTCCTGAAACACTGCAGATCTAGTGGAGACCCAGGCATCCGGCTCTAAACAAGAAAGGGGAGAAGGTAAGGGAAAGTGAGTTCTCAACTTTCATGGGAATGCTGCTTTCATTCACTTTTTAAATCCAATCATTTAACAAATGAACATTTACTGCAGTCCTACTAGCTGGGTCTGTGGAGAGAAGCAGAGGTGAATAAGTAAAAATCTTTGCCTTCCAGAAGTTTCCAGCTTGACATGCAGGGAAGACAGAGGGACAAGCAAGCAAATACAGAATAGAGGTATGATTGGGGTGTTATGCCATGTAGAGAGAAGAGGGGGCTGGCTTTGCACAGAGAGGAAGGAAATGAAGAGGAGAAGATCAAATAGGGCTTTCAAGAGAAGCTGATGGGTACATTGAGTCTTAAAGGACCTAGAGGTTTTCTAGGAAGACTTGCTGGAGGAGTGACATGCAAAACCACAGTGACATGAGACATCAACTTGCTTCCTGTGATGTACAAAGACGTTTGGTCTGTTTAGAATGCTTAATGCATGTGGAAAGTGATGAGAAATAAAGACAGAAATACAGGGTTGTATAGGCCATCCCAGTCCAAATTTGAGATTTTAACTGAGGAATAAAAAAAAAAAAGTCAAAAGGATTTAGACTGTCACTAATTGATTGTGGCAATTTAGATAGCTGGGACTTTGGTTCTTAGATGTCTACTATGAATTCTGATGCTTGAACATAATACCTTAACTCTTGGAGAGATTATCATCTACACACAATTTAGCTGGTAACAGGGTCATCCCATGAGCTACCATAGCAACTTTCAGAGTTCAGATGTGGAGTGAAGGAAACCTCTTTACCATCCTTACACTACACAATTCAATCATTCTTTTAATGAAGTTTATTGATTAACTCCTATAGACAAAGGACTTTAATGTCTTTTTCTAACTTATGAATGAACCTCCAAAAAGTAGGACACACAGTTGGATGCTGGCACGTCCACTGTGAACTTCTGTCCTGATGCTATGACCATATCAAGAAGAGTAGAGTATCTCTTGGGAAATGTACACTTCTTTACTCTCCAGGGCAGGTAACTGGGATAGAGGCTATGCAACATTCTCTTGGTTTCTGAGCACCCAGGTATAGTGATCAGCCATTTCACGTTTTCTAATATAATCATCTTTCCACAGTCTATCTTGTTCACTTGTTCACTCCTTTCCTTAGAGCACCAAGCCTAATGCCTACTGCATAATAAGTACACGTTAAATTTTGAAGGGGTGAGTGAACCAGTATATCAATGAATAAAGGTTATCAGACTAATTTCTCTGATATTTTGGTCTGGATAATATGGTTATAATTAATCTATGGGTACATTTTACCTATAGCCAACATAATATTGGCAATAACTGTGTCATGCATTATTTGTAACATTCAATGTTAAAAACACACATAATGTAATTCTCTGAAAATGAGAATAGAGAGCTCATTAAATAAATATGTGAATTTCTTGGGCAACATGATCTTTTCCCATTTATTTATTTATTTTTAGTTTTTTAGTTTATTTTTCTAGGCCGAACTACAATGGAGTCTGAAGAAAATGTAAGGTTTCTATTATCTTAAAAGACAGAAGACCTCATGATATAGTCCTAGGCTGAGAGCTAAGGTTATGTAGTTTCCTAGTCTTAGAACCCTCTGAAAACATGCAAGTAAGTCGATCCAATCCACTTTGCTTCAGGTTATTTATCTGTAAAATGATCTACCTGCTCCTCTCCCCCAGCCCCCTCCCTATTTCTTTGTCCCACATTATTAAAAAGAGGATAACTTCTTGCCACTTAAACAGTACTTTAGAAATGATCCCTCAGCTTTTTAGGCACCACCCAAATGCAAAAGACTCTTGACCTTCTGCTGAAGGAAGAAAAGGGGTCAGGTGGCTTGGAAAGTTTTCCTTTCTCTGGCTGAAGATGAACTTTACTGCATTTTTCTCTGCTCTGTACACTTAAGTCACATGAGTAATTTGCCCTTGAGTTGAACTGCTGAATTTCAGTACAGATGTGTGTGTGTGTGCCTATGTGCATGTGTGTGCGTGTGTGTGTGTGTGCGCGTGTGTGTGTGTGTGTAGAGGGGGAGATTTGGTCAATATGGGAACTGTATGCAAAGACATTGGTTAATAAAATTTCAAGGGGCCCCAGAAAATGCTTAGTACTGGGTTGCCCTTCCCTGAGTTAGAGTAGCTTGACAGGGCATATAATGATTTTCCAGAGCAGTTGTGACTCAGAACTTTTCAGGAGCTATTTGGACGGCAGCTCAGGGAAAGACCAAATGATCACAATATATTAAGAGCTTCTCAGAAAAAGATGCTATATTAATACACGGCAGTGTTATTATTCCAGTCTTCCTTCTCGGACACATATTTTGGCATCAAACTGTGAAAAGCCAGTGATACAGTTTCTGGAGAGTTGTTTAACACTTTTATTCCTGTTTATTAATTTTGTTTGATTGGTAATTTCTTCATTCTGCCTTTCCATATTCAGCTATATCTTGGTTGGAGATGATAGAAACACTTTCCCCCTCCCAGTTTTTAAATCTCTACACACACACACAGACACACACAGACAGACACACACACACTAGTACCATTTTGCTGAAAAACAAAACAGGCCACCTGTTTAAGGCAGTTCTACCTGTCACGGTGAGGACAATTGTTATTTGAGCCATAATCAGCAGGGTGCTGGGCTGAACCAAGTGTCTTTCATGCCCTGTTTACATATTGCTGAGGCCAACTAAACTCAATATGACCTTTACAGAGGCTAAACCATGCCGACAAATTGTAATAGCCAGTCATCTTTGTATCTGCAAATACAAACATTAAAAAAAAAAGAAATACTATTTAAAGCAACGTGAGTTAGTCAAATGTACTATTTATTTAAAAGTCTATGGTTTTTTTGGGGGTGGTGAAAAGCTCAGGTAGTTTGTTCCTTTCCTTGACAAATTCTCCTGTACATTTAGTGTGCATTTCTCTTTCTCTCCTGAAAAAAATGAGTCTCTGATGGGTTACAAAGTATCTCAGAGAGAGCAGAATTTCAATATGATTTTTATACTTTGATGGACTTTTTAAACGCATTTTTACTGAAGTATAGTTGATTTACAATGTTGTGTTAATTTTTGCTGTACAGCGAAGTGATTCAGCTAAAATATAATATACATTCTTTTTAAATATTTTTTTCCATTATGGTCTATCATAGGATATTGGAATATAGTCCCCTGTGCTATACAGTAGGACCTTGTTGTTCATCCATTCTATATGTAATAGCTTACATCTGCTAATCCCAAACCTCCAATCCATTTCTTCCCTACCCGCCCTCCCCCTTGGCAACCACAAGTCTGTTCTTTGATGGATTTTCTGAAAGGAAATTTATACCAGTTTCCCTGGATATTGCATTTCATTATCGACCAAATAATTTTAAACCTCAGGAAAACGTTCAGTCTTCATTAATTCAGACCTCTAATTCAGAACGTGCAAGCATTCAAACGTGTTATTGGTGAATAAACATTTAAAGTATCTTTGACTGAATTCTTAGGCTCCCTTTTGGTAGAAATCCAATTCTAAATTGGCATCTTTTAAAAATAAGTGTTCAAGAGATGCCATAATTTGTATTTTTGTATGTAATTTTAACTCATAAATTTAAAATTACTTTTCTTGTCTAATTATTTTATGTTTACAGCCCATGGTCACAATGAATTCATTGTCCCACTGGAACCTGAACACCAAATTCTTGATATGCTATTTATCTTCCGATCACGAACTTTCTCAGGCTTAGGGAATTCATAAATGTTCTCACAAACTCATAAGCTCATAAAGATCTTCCTCTTGGTCACTTGGCTGGATACCACTTTTTTCCTCAATGTAGTCTGATCTAGAGATAACAGTGATGAGTACTTCATATGTTCTGCAGATGAGGACACACAGACGTTTCTCGTCTTGGTTAGAAAGAGAAAATATTCCAGGGGTAATAAGTAGGTTTTCATGTTATCTTTTATAACACTAGTTTTATTTGTATTGGGGGAAAATCACTGCTAAAATATTAACAATAAATGACTGCTTCCATCTTGGTTTTGATCACAGGGTGCTTTGACATCCTAACACTTCTGCTTTTGGGGAAAACATTTTAAAAATCATTGATATTGGGAGAGAAGTACAGGCCTATTACACTTCCCTTCATTGTTTATCTCCTCAGAGTGGTCCATTTGGTAGCTGTGCAACTGCTAAGCCCGGTCCCTACCCATGTGCTGGTAATTAATGCCCTGGTCGATTTCTTCCTGACGCCAAGATCTGTTGATGTAGCTATGAAAATGGACTGAGAGCCTGTGATAAGGTTTCCACAGAGACTTGATTTTACTGAGGAATGGGGGGAAAATGGGACAAGGCCAGAATACAAGAACAGAATCCTTTTCTTGTTGTTTATTCAAATTGCGATTCTGATTTTCTCTGGTGCCAGGAGAGAGACCACAAACATCTCCTTTTTAGAACCAAAGCAAAAACCTCATGAAACCTTGAAAGAGGAAGTCAAAAGTTGCTCTCTTCCCCAAATGAATGGCTTTTTGCCACCAAAGGTTAGGCTGCCCTAACCTTGCTTAGACGAAAGAAGTTGAGTGTATTAGTTGAATCCTAACCAACAACCCTTGTTAGGGTGAAGGGGTTTCAGGCACATAAATATTCAAGTTGTGTTGGTGCGCTGACCGCTCTTAAAATACCTCTTTTCCCAGATCGTATCTCATCAGGAATGAATGAACTCAGAGATGTGCTCAGAGATGAAGACCTGGATGCTGTGTGGCACCCGTGACCAGCACCCACTGTCTAATCTTACATTTTAAAGAAATCTGTCTGTGTCTATAACTGCACCAATGTTTAAGCACCAGGGTGTAAAAATGCAAAAATCACAACCATAACCTTTCAACTATACTGACATCCTTTAATGTGGGAGGAGGAGAGAGGAGTGCATTTTTTGCCCATAGATACAACTATGTCAAGAAAAAAAAAAAGCAGTACATCATTCATAGAGTTGTTTTCTGAAAGGAAGCAAACGTTCTCCTGCGTGTGTGTGTGTGTGTTGTGTGTTTGTGTCTGTGTGTTTGCATACGTGCACAGGCACTTAGTATTTTCAAGAACATGAGTTAACATGGGGAGGTATAAGGGATATAAAAAAGAGCAATTAATTGGTTCTGTGGCATATCATATCATATCTTTTCAAGGTTTAAGCTCTGAATGTCACCTCAGATGCAAATGAGTGCCATGTGTATGTGTAGGCACCACAGTTTTCGGGGAGGTTGTCAAAACAGTCAATGAATTCAGCCATATCTGGATTTAAATCCCTGCCCCATGTTGGCTGTGTGATTTTACCCAAGATTACTTAATCTGCTTGTGCTTTAGTTTTCTCATTCATAAAATAGGAATGCCACCCCTCTTGCTGGATTGCTGTAAAAATTCAAGAAGATAACATTTGTAGAGCATCTAGCACTGTGTCTTTAAAAGAGTAGCAGTCAATAATCCTTAGATTCCTCTTGTCTGTCCGTAAAAAAACAACATAGCTTAATTTGAGCTAATAAAATCTCATACTGCAGAGAATTATCATAATCTTTACCACTGGGCTCATGGGTAGGGGAGGGAATGGAATATTTATTTTTGAAAATACACAGATGGAAAACAAACGGTTCAGAAGTCTTAACCTTTTCAGACAAGTTGCTTTTGCATACTGAAAAGCAGGCTCCCAATTCTTCCTGTCTCTACTCCTGTCTGACTCTCAAAATTCAGAGAATTCCTTGACTGGGGCAAATCCTGACCAAGGGGGTCAGGTTTCTGTTTCTTCCACAGCCTTTGGTTTGGCAATTTCAGAATCAGGGTTGTGTAGTTTAAAATAAGAATTTCAGAGTTGGAAAAGCTATCAATAGAGTGTTTCAAATTTTAAGGCACATTAGAATCACTTGAAAAATGGAGATTTGTAGGACTCATCCCCAAAGATTCTCTTTTTGAAGGTTCCAAGTTCCTGCATTTTTTCAACAAGTTCCCAGGTGTCGCTAATTCAGTTGGCTCGCATGCACATGGAGGTGGGCTGAGGGCTGTGTAATAATCCAAGGTTTCCCTCAGTGCAGGGTCATTTATGGCTCCCAATTCAATGCAAAACTGCCAGGGGATCCTTCAAGTTTTGTAGGGACAGAAACTTACACAGTTTGGCCGCCTGCTTTAAAAAAAACAAACACAAAAGATCTTACTTTTGTAAATTGTGCCAAAGCATATAATCATGTGAACATATTGCCAGGACTTCTCCCAGGGCCTGGGAGGGGACCCCTGGATATGAGGGCCTCTGGACATAAGCTTCCTTAGCTTCACCATCCACTTCCGAGTACCACCATGACAATCCATCCTCGTTATTGTCTCTGTTTTACACAATCAAAAAACTGAGGAACAGCGACCTTAAGTAACTTGCTGTGGTCTCAACAGTAAGTGGCAGAGCTGGGATTTGAATCCAAGCAGCTTGTCTCCAGAGCCTTTGTTCTTTTTGCCATGACAACATAATGCCTCTTATAGATACTTCCTGTTTTCTGAAAGCCATAGAGGCAATGCTTCTTATTTCTGTCACAGGAGCCACAGTTACACTCTGGATGAAATAAAGTGCCGATGACAATAAATGAAAATATACAATGATTAGTCAAATATTTATGCATAATTAGTGACTATTAAGTTACTCTACTGACAGATGTCTTTATATTTTAAAATCTAAATTTAAAATACACCATCACTCAAAATATATATTGAGAAATTTATATATGATAAATCATTGATGAAGACTTTGAGTGATTAAAAGTATAAGAGTTTACATCTCTGACTCCCAGAAGCTTATAATTTCATAAACCAAGGGTGTGTATAAAGGCGGAGGGTGTGTAAGATAGTCTTAAATTTATAAGGAGCATGAGAAATTATGTGGGAAGCTTCAGCATTCAGAGAGGAGAGAAGGCAGAATCCTAATCTGCACAAAAGAATAGCCACATTGAACAAAAACCAAACAAAAGAAAAAAAAAAACTGACAAGAGATTGCTAATCTTCTAACCCAATATTCTGTTGGTAACAGACCCCTCAACTTTAACTGCTTTATAAAGTCTACTTTGCTGTAAAGTGAGGCCACAAGACTAAGTTCTGCCTGATGAGATGGAAACAGAAGTGTCATGTGACAACTTCTGGAAAACCTCTTAAAAGACAGCTGACATGTTCCCTTTGTTTCTTTCTCTTCCCCTTTCTCCTTTCTGCTGGTTTGAATGCAGACTGATGGCTGGAATTTGAGCAGCTATGATGATTCATGAGACAGCACACTAGGGTTGGCAAAGCATCAAGCTAGAAGGAGTCCTAGTGATCATTAGATCAGCCCTGAACTGCTTATTTCCAGATTATGTTCATCAGAGAGAGAGACAGACCACTCTCTTGGGTAAGAAATGTTTACGGTTTCTGTCATTTGCAGCTGAACTTAATGGTAACTGATAGAAACTTTTATTACGAATGCGGACCCCAGCCACTGTTCTACTAAAAAGATTTCATTGTATAAAGCACATATAACTGTAGCTAACATTATATGACTACGCTTTAAAAATGTATTATTTTTATGCATCCAAATCAAATTAGCACTCACAAACTGTCATTTTGGGAGGAAATATTATTCCAATTGGACTGCTACCAGTCAAATTAGTGTTAGAGATTTTCCTTTGGAACTGCGTTTAAATGATTTCCATAGTCACCTTATTTTAAATTAGATCCCTGTGGTAGACGTTTCTTGGGTTATTTTTGCTTCTAAGTATTTGATATTCTTACTTTCTTTTTTTGAAAATTCTCTATCTTATGAGTTTGGGTAACTCTTTCAGCCCTCTCCAGACTTCTATCAGGATTTGTTTTTCCCTGCATCACTTTTTTTCTCACTAGATTACCTATTTATTATAAAGGGATATTAAAGGATACGAATCAACAGCTAGATGAAGAGATACATGGAGTGAAGGAATTCTGTCTTCCTGTAGTGTGGGGTCTGGCACGGAGGAATGTGCAAGTGTTCTGGTTTCCCAAAAGGGAAGCTCTCCTGAATAAAGCACTCCTTGCATCACTTATTAACATTACCCCATACTCTAGAAGGGAAGTTCCATGAAGGGAGGGACGATATCTCATTGTCTTGCTCAACCCCAGGGCTTAGTGCATAACTGAGCCTGTCAGATCATAGGTGTTCAGCAATTATTATTCAGTCAATAAATATTAAGTCAGAACTTGCTTTTCACCATAGATGTTGAAGAGTCTGGGTACTTGCTTCACTGGCCCCTGGGCACCTAGAATACGGGCATATAACCTGCCATCAGCCAAAGGCACCTGGCTCTGCCTCTCAATGGAGAGGAACAATGGAGCATCCACTCTGGAGTAGTGGGAGCAGTAACAACATCCAATTTCTAGGTACAGCAGTGCTTACAGTGGCCTTTGGAAGGACTAGCATTATCCAATATGGGAGAAGGAGGGGTGATGCAAGCTTGGCATCCAGGATGGTTTGTGATAAGGTAGCCTGGGTTGGAGTATGGCTGCCCACGCTCCAAGCCTGCTTCTCCACTCTTCCCAGGGATGCCACGAGCTTCGCCGTATCCTTACAATAACTTATTTTGGGGTAACCTTATCATAGAGGCCCTCCCTGATGATTCTACATAAACGGCACCCTCTAACATTCCCTGTCCTCATCACCCAAACCTAGTGAGAAAGGCTTGAGAGTTTGAAATGTGCCTTCCAGAATTTGGAGAACATAACGTGTGACATACATTCAAAAAGTCAAAGGTGAGAGTCAGTTACTGTCATGTAAGTTAGCAGGGTGGAGAGAGGGCTGAGGTCTGCCTTTGGGACTTAAGTGAACAACCCCAGGCAACATTCAAAGGATGTGTTAAGTGTTTCTCATGGACTAGATGTGGGCCACTAACGCAACAGAGCCGGAGTGGGGTCATGTCAGCTTCTATATATTAGGGCCACCCCACCTGGTGTGTGATGGAACCTGAGGGGAGGGACACAGGGGAAGATGGAAGGGCAAGCCCTTCCAAAACACAATGAACTGCTTGCATGTTGGGAATTATAATTCAGTGTATCCCCTGCTGGGATCTCTTAAGAATCCAAGACAATTCCCGAGAGAGTCAGACACCTGCCAGATTGTGAGAAGTCATCCGATTAAAGAACTCTAACTTAACTCTGATTGGGTTAGCAAGAATAGAGGAGGAGGAGTGGAGAAGCCAGCAGGCAAGGAGAGCACAGCCATCTTCCTCCCTGCTCTCCCAGCCTTCACTGGTCATGTCACCAGCCTGCAGCCATTCTCAACAGGGCCCAGGGAAAAGGGCTCAACCTTATATCAGATGAAACTGATCATTATGTGGAACCTGGCATCCTGCCTTCTGAACTGGGACTATGTTAATGTCCTGAAGTGATTGCAGAACTTCTACTAACAATTGCCTTTTGCCACTTACTGCCCAGGTTTGTATCTAGGTTTAAAAGAACAGGGAGGAAAAACGAGTCTGCTTTTATGATCATTCTCTGTTAGTCTTGTTTGTTCAAATGGTCAGTTACTTTTAAGTATCAGGGGATGGTAAGCAAACAATGAAGCAGGTGATAGTTCTTCCTCACCTTGGTCATCTTCCCCTCTTTATCTCAGGGATCATTGTTGTCATTTTGCTCTGATTTCTCCCATCAAATGAAAACACAAATGGGAAAAGAATTGGAAAAAGAATAGATACATGCATATGTATAACCGAATCACTTTGCTGTACACCTGAAACTAACACAACATTGTAAATCAACCATACTCCAATATAAAATAAAAATTTTAAAAAACACACAGTAAACAAACATTTTTAAAATTGAATACTTTTAACTGTGTTATTAGTGGCTAAAACTGTTGCTCTTTCTGGAATAATTACCACTTCAAAGAGATTCCCTGGAAAACAATATTAATAAAAAGTAATCCATCAATGCTGAAATTTTTAGCAAAGGAGAGAAGGCATTCTATATATGGTACCTTTCCACCATACCTGGTAGAAAATTTAATATATGATCTGAGCATATCAGGCATTTAGTTATTTGTTGAATGAATAAATGATAAATAAATTGCTCATCTACAAATGGCCCGGTTGGTAGATGCAATGCAAATGCAAACTTCTGAGATGCGAAGGAAATTGGTGGAGAGTATGAAGCAAATCACTTTTACAGGGTAAGTGGTGTGGAAGGAAGGAGCAGATGTTTGATTCTAGGAGCAAAATCAACAAATTCATGCTTGGAGAACCAATACTAATCATGAAAAATCAGCCAGCCAACATTGTAAAACAGTTGCTTTGGGGGGATTAATAATTAAACTAACAAAGCACTATCTTTCAGAAAAGAGAAAAAAATCTGTTTTTTCTAAATAAATTAATTCAAGTATTAAAGAAAGATCAATTGCTCAATAATTATTTATTGAAAGCACATGAAGTGATTAATACCATGGAGAATGACATGGAATCTAAAAATCCCTCGGTACTGTATTGATTACTTGTAATTTTAATGTTAATGATTCACAAACATTTTCCATATTTCTCCTAATCAATTGCATTTTTGGTTGTCTCATAGGTATCATAGCATGAGAGGTGGAAAGGATCTTGAAGAATGTTTCACTAATACTCAGCCCAGATTTTCCAAAATGTAATTCTTTATATGCTGGACATGTGTCCTTACCATAAGCCACATGCTTGATAATTTCTTTATTGGAAAATAGGTTATACGTGGTGATGACCTAGTATAAATAGCAAATGACTGTTGCAAATATTATTTACATAGTTCATGTGTCTTCACATGGTATTATATACTTTTTTATTGTTTATATTTCTGCATTTTCACTTTGTTGGTACAGAACTGTTATATTCATTCTGTAAGTGCCTTAAAGTTTGGTGGCTATTTTGTCTTCACTCAGCTCAATGTCATTTCCTGAAGAAAATTTCCCCTGACCATCCAGAGGTAGGGACCCCTGCTACATACCCTATACTTCTAGAAATATACTTACTATAACTGTAATGAGTGAAAATTATAAAACTTGTGTTTAATATCTAGCTCTGCACTGCAGTATAAGCTCATCAAGGGCAGAGAATGTTCACTCTGGTGTTCCCAGCATCAAGCATAGCAGGTACTCAAAGTAGGTATACCTAGGATGTTGCCCGGCGCATATGAAATGCCCAATAAATGACCGCATGAATGATTGTAACAAACAATAATTGAGAACCTATTTTGTTCTTCCCTTAACTGTGCAAATTATAAAATAGCCATAGTTCGATTTGGGGCCATTTTTCTTGGCCAACCTACTCTTCTATCTCATCTGAGAGTGCCAATTTCAGACTTCAAGCCCCTTAAGAATAAGTGTCCTTTATTCATTCAATAAGTATTTGTTTTCACCTATGTGTGAAGCTGAACTTATCTTCTGAATTTTAAATTCCTCTGTTAACTTGCTACCTGCCATCTAATCAAATAATTCTAAATTGACTTGGAAGTGCCCTTAAAGACTATATTGTACAAAATATTTTATGATAAAGCATTTTCTTTAGTAACACATCTCAGAATTAGTTGTCTGACACTCTTTGAACACTTTTAACCACCCTAAAGAATCTCATTTCTTTGCAAGGAAGCCCAACGGTTTGCTGTACCTATTAAATTACTGGAAACTTCCTTGTGCTGTCCTGGACCCTTCCATACTATAAAGTCTCCTCTGGCTGCTGGTGTTGTACTCTAAACAAAACCCTCAACTTTTGTAAGATGGACATTTCTGTAACAGCAGAAAGCTCTTATGCCTTCTCAAATAAATTTAAACATTCATGGCTCCTTCACCAGTTCATCACTGATGTTCTGATCAGATGTTTTGCCTTACTTATCATTTATATTTTATTAACTCTTTAAAAATGTGGTGGCCAAAGCAAGTACAGTATTCCCCAGATGGCAAATTTATTGCTTTGAAAAGTGGGAATTTTGCCACGTATGAACTTCATAAGGATCCCAAGATTCAATATTAACTGACTGGCAGTTTGTCCTAAGATAACAGGGCATGATAAATGCACTATTTCCATTAGACTGAGCCCCGTGCCTCAGAAACATGAAGAGACCAATAATTGGCAGAGGCAGTTATATTTTATCATTTCATTTCCCTTCACAAATGTCAATGATAATGAACCAATCAAACGTTGCTTTGGTTTCATCTAATTGTCTGCTTGACCTTCTCCACCTTGACAGGCTGGCAATACAAAACAATACAGTTGTTTATGCTATGGATTCTTAAACAAATGGTCAACAAATTTATTCAAACAATGCCTTCCAGAAAAATACAATCATGATACAAGAGAAATAATATAGATGGCAAAAAAGAGTATTGATATCTTCTACTTCAGTGTGAGTATCAAATATGGTAGAAGTTATCTCAGCATGTCCCTGGATCTGGATTCTTAATCAGATCATCTCCCATGAAACCTAATTCTACCATGAGACAATAAGATATATCTGTCTCTAACAAATAATTCTATGTTTGATTTTTAAAAATTATCACAGTTTTGGAAAACACAGATGATAACATATCAATGAATAAAAAATATAAAGAATATGTAGAAAATGGGAATAATGTCCAAGAACACCATATGAATGAGGTTTGCTGTTGGTATCATTCTAGTCTATTTTACGTAAAACCTTCAATGGAAGTTGCATAAATCGTTTTTGAGAAGAAGGTGGTATAAATTTTAAAAAGTGTTGTTGAAATATTCACTTTCTTTTTTCAACTATTCACTCAACAGCATGTATTGTGTGTAGGTAATATACAAAGCTACTGAGTTGTCAATGGTGAAAAATCCCGTTCTGTCATGCTTCCTTGAGGAGGTGGCATTAGAGACAAAATATGTAAGATGTAGGAATCCATACTACTAAATACTGATTTACACTACTCAGACTCTCTCCTTAATATCTGACAATTTTCAGCCCTTTAGATCCATGATGTACATTTTCCCTAAATATCCCAGAAATTACTTTAGTTATAGAAGATGGCTGATTGAGAGAAACTTTTCACATTTCTGTCTCCCTTTTTTTTAATCCTCCAATTAAGATAGAGTCTAGTTTGGATTTCCTTTCTAAAACTAATGTCTCAGAGCTCTTAATAACATTTTATTTTGCTTGAATAAAGCAGCATATAAACCTTTACTATTCCTGCAGTTTGGAAGAAGATAACTGGATATATTGATACAGTAGACAGAGGAAAAAACAGTTAATTCCTATTCACTACTCAAAACAGAGAACCAGAGTTTCAATTGAGATAGTACCTTAAAAAGAAGGAAAACTGTCAACTCTCATTACTCGGGTGGGGTGTTTACTCTGAATCCGAGGGAGTGAAAGAAGCCCTTTGCAGTGCCTTGCTGACTCAGACCAGTTTTCCCATTGCTGCTAAAAAGGCAGGGCCCGGTTGTGTAATTGAGAAAGCTTAATGGTCAGCCATGGCATTGAAGCAGACACTGGTGCTTAATCACTTTTTCATGCTCCAGTAAGTAAACTTTTAATGGACAGATAACACCATCTTAATCTCTGATATTACTTCATGGAAAAACAATACAATCAGTCCCAAGGAAGGAGACATTTAAAATAGCAATGATAATAAGTGAGGTTAAAAAGTTTAAAGCCAGCTGACTGCGTATCTGGTTTTGAGTTTAGCATTAATTTACAGGTAGGAATGAGTCTTTGAATAAACTTTTATCCTTTCAGAAGCAAGAGCTATTAAAGAGGTGGGTAGACAGAAATGAAAGGTCTTTACATGTGTGAAATACACAAGATTAGATGAAATGCCAGACTAGCCTTTGCTGTTACCACAAGGGGGACACCTTCTGTGGACAGAGACAGACTGAAAGAAAGTGAAGGCTTTTTTAATCCATATTCCTCCTCTCTCACCTCCCCCAAGCACACCGAGAAAGCTGGTTAAAGACTGTAAATGACAGGGAACCGCCATGAGACAGAACTGAGGAGATTCAGGTCATCAAATGCTCTTAGAATTGACGCTCGCCCTCTCATTTCATAAATGTGCAGGCAAACTCTCTTGAAACAGAATTCCCGAACTGCTCACTCTTTTTCTTTTATTTTCTTGAGAGCCTGTTCAGCACGTGGAAAGAATGAGCATATCCCCTTTTAACGGTCAAGAGGGAAGTCTCATCTGACAGTGTACTTTTGAACAAAACCAACTTTTTTTTTTTTTTTTTTAAGTAAAGTGACCAAAGGCTGGCTGGGGGTGGGGGAGCGTGAAAGGGGAAGAGGAAAAGCAAAGCAAAGATTTTTGCGCCAAGCCGCTCATTTCCTCATGCATATTTTGTCTTCCTCTCCTACCCCAAATCATCTTTACTTGTAAAGGTTACTTAAGTTCACAGGGGGTCTTTCCTGGTGTCATTTTAGTATTCGACAGCATTTGATTTCTTTACTCAAATGAGATTTTTCAGGACTGTGCTCATGTCTTAGAATTCTTAATATCTTCACAGAGTGTCTCCTCACTGTAACATTTCAGTGAAAGCGGAGAGAGGATACTCAGCAGCACATACTGCTCTGTGACTGAGCCTTCCATCTGCACGGGGGTAGATTGCAGTGCTGTAGGAGACTGTGGCTCTGTGACAGAGGAAAGAATCTTGGGTTTGAAAGGAGAAGATCCATGTTAGAATCCCACAAGATAATCATAATTATAGTAACAATAATACTCTAACGAGGATAATTGTCATTGATTGGGTGCTTACTCTGCGTCAGGCACAGCATTAAGTGCTTTGCAAACATCTGTAGCTGCTGCATCAACCTAGGAGGTTATCAGGATCCCTGTTTCACAGAGAGGACACTGAGGCTTAGAAAACTAAAGAGACCAGCCTATGGGGACACATTGCTGGTAATTTACAACAGACACTGAGTTAGAAATCAGGTCTATCTGCTCAGTTTCACCATCTGTAAAACAAAAGTATAATGTACCTCAAATTTTGCTGTGCGTAAATAGGATTACATGAGCCTTGTAAACCGAAAATAAATATATATGCTAAAGTATTTGTGTTGGGACTTCCCTGGAGGTCCAGTGGTTATGACCCCTTACTTCAAATCCAGGGGGCGTGGGTTCGATCCCTGGTCGGGGACTAAGATCCCACATGCTACGGTGGCGTGGCCAAAAAACCAAAGAAAACAAAAGTATTTGTGTTAAGGTCAGCATGACATATAGACCAGGTGCCAAATGGGAAACGGAGACCTCATAAGGTGGATTACAGGGCCAAGGAAAGTAGGGACAACTTGTCTTCCCAAGGTCATGGTTCTATGCCTTTTCATGAACCTAAAAGTCTTTTCTCACTTTTCTGACATTGTGTTACTCCTTTAAGATGCCAGAGCAGCCTTTCCTACTCTGGTGGGAAGAGGATTGTGGCATATTGTTGGAAGGGGGGTTGGGGAAGAGATTCAGTTTCACTGTGGGATTAGAACACTTTGGTTGAAGAAGGAGAGGGGCTAGAAGAAAGCTTGAGGGCAGAAGAATAGACAGACTCAGTTCTCTTTCTTGGGACAGATGCAGTACTTAATTCTTAGGCTTCTGCTTTAACAAGGGTCCTTAAGTGGCTTCCTGACAACTTTCCATGAGGTTGGTCTCCAGTCCGGGAAAGAATCAGAACGTTGGTCGGCAAGATTCTTTCATAGGAACAATCCCCAAACTTTAGCCAACAAAACATTTTTCTAAATTACCAAGAAGCCAATACGGTATCACCTTATTAAAAAGGCGGTCCTCAGATTTTACAGCCCAATGTGAAGCTAGGAAACTCACTCACCTTCACATGATGGCCATTTCTTCAAACATTTTTAAAAATTAATTTATGGTGGCAAAATACACATAACATAAAGCTTACTATCTTAACCATTTTTGATGCATCGTTAGTTCATTAGGTTTGAAGGATATTCATATTATTGTGCAAACATCACCATCATCCATCTCCAGAACTCATTTGCAACAGCATGGATGAAACTGGAGGACATTATGTTAAGGGAAATAAGCCAGACACAGACAGACAAATACCGTATGATCTCAGTTATGTGTAGAATCTAAAAAAAACCAAAACCAAAACCAAGCAAAACAAAAACATCAAACTCGTAGGAAAAGAGATCAGACTGGTGATTACCAGCAGAAGAAGGAGCCAGGAGGGGGAAGTGGAGGAAGGCGGTCAAAAGGTACTACGAACCTCCAGGTTTAAGCTAAATAAACATCAGGGATGTAATGTATAACATGATGACTGTAGCTAACACTGATATATGACATATAGGAACGTTACTAAGACAATACATCCTAAGAGTTCTCATGACACAGAGAAAAAGTTTTTCTCCTTTCTTTTCTTCTTTCTTTTCTTTTTGTTGTATCTATAAGAGATGATGGAATTTAGCTGAACCTATTGTGATAATCACTTCACAATATGTGTACATCAAACCATCATGCGCTATGCCTTGAACTTATATAGTCATGTATGCCAACTATTTCTCAATAAAACTGAAACAAAACAAAAAAAGCTGAACTCGTAGTAACAGGTCTGAGAGTGACCAGAGGTCTAAGAGAGGGGGAAAATGGAGATTAAAAAAAATAATAAAGAGAAAAGAAAGTAGAATGGTGGCTACCAGGGGCTGGGGAAAGGGGGACGTGAGGATATACTCCTAACATTTTACGCTGTGCCATTAAACCTGTGTTTAAAACAAACACAAAAATCTGTTTTTTCCTCTCCCATCAAGACACATTC
>NC_041225.1:57563602-57610447 GCF_002837175.3 Physeter macrocephalus
CCCCGCGACGGCAGAGGCCACAACAGTCAGAGGCCCACATACCGGAAAAAAAAAAAAAAAAAAAGACACATTCATGACAGCTTTGTTGACATTAGATATGTATAAGTTTTTCTTTCACCAAGAAACTAGTGAAAGTGTGTGGATATTTTACTCGTATCCAAGGAAAATAGGCAACATTTTAACATCATAAATCACTTGGAATGTTTATTATGTATGAGGGCAGATGCAATGTACTTGACTTTGAAATATGTGGCTCATTGGAAAGCATGGAGATATGGGTTTCTTGTTATGATTTTAACCTTCAATTATTGATTTGGTTTCTAAATAGAAACTTTAGTATTTCAGAAGGTAATAAACACAGAATAATTTTTGTTGTGTAGTTTTCAGAACTTCATTTACTCTTTTCATATCCTCTGTTTGTTTTTCTGAATCTTCCACTCATACATGGAATACATAAACTGTGCTTCTTTTTATAAACACAAATATATTAATTTATTCAAGACTTATTAGAACTTCCTAGATACCTAGCATTCCAATAACTGTTGAGGAAACAAAGATGAGTATCTTTTAACTACTTAATGAAACTTCAATAAATGAAAAATGCTGTGTATATGCTGAAAGTGTGAAATTGCATATAACATGATAATATTTTGAGATGATTTGTGGGGAAGGGGAAGAATCATGGATTCACAACTATCTATTCATATAACCAGGGATGTCCAAGAATAAAACTTGAAATGAAAGACTTGTAAGTTTAGCAAAGATATTGAACACAAGGTATCAGTAATATCAGAGAAAAGAAGCAAAAATTACTGTATAAAGCACAGTAGAGCTTTATGATAACTGACATCTAGTTGGAACATATGAACACAGATGCTAATCGTATTATAGAGAAACATCTGTTATACTAGATTCAAAGTAAGAATATTTACAAGTCAGGAACAATGGGGAATCGATAAGCAATCTTTTCTCATATCTGAACTTGAAAACACTGCCATTCACTATACTTCCTACCAAATTTATATTTCTTTAATATAAGAATGTGAAAATCAAAAGCTGCATGATAAAATATAGAGTTTATATTCTGCATTTGTAAGGCCCAAAGACAAACTAACACAAAAGAGGTTCTCTCCATATAAAAAAGGATAATACATACCATCTGTGTTTCTCCTGTACATAAAATTCAACCGTTGTGAGGGACCTTTGGTGATCATCCAATTCAAACTCTTATTTTATGGTAGAAGAAGCTTAGATCCAGAAAATGAAAATAAATTTACCAAGTTCACAGAACTGGTGAGTTGGAGAACCTAGCCTAGAGCGCAGTTCTTCCATCATCCTCCAGTGACTTTTCCCATATTATGTATGCCAGTGGACAGGCATTGGCACCTATATACTGCGTCTGTAATGGGGTTTCCTTCTTTATTTTCTTTCTCCCAACTTTTTTTTTTAATTGATACTTTTTCCCTTTTTGCAGCTTTGAGAAACATGAGGTCAGACTCAATCTACCCAAATGTGCCTTCTCCCTTCTGCAGGCCTCTGCAATCACTACAATCAAATATTTGAATCATTTGGCCCAAGTTCTAACAACACAGAAACCTGACAGGCCTGGCTGTCCCACTGCCTTTTGATGATACACCCATTTTCCTTGTTATTTCTTTTAGGTACCTGGGTATTTTTTTCCTCAATCCAATAGCTCTTTTGAAAAATGTTTTTAGTGCATACACTAAAAATAAACCCCAGGTTCCAAAGAGGAAACACAAGCATGAGAAATTGTTTTGAGATTAAATAAATTATAAATATGTAAAGCCAAATGGGACCTGGAGGTTATTTAGTTTCATCTTTCCTTTGACTGATGTTCAAGAAAGTTCATGTCACGCATTCATGAATGTAATTTGTGTCAGCCATTGGCAGAGCTGGATCAGCAGCAAGAATTTTTGTCTTTCTGTCTGATGATTTCTGTTGTATTGTCTACAGAAAATACAGAGGGAGATACACAGGGAAACAGTGAAAGGGAACTATTTGTCATATATTTGTCATGGTTTTATGTTTTCTCACCCGTCATCTCATTTGGCCATCCCTCCCCCACCAAAACCAGTGAAGCCTGTATCACTATTTTTCATTTACAAATGAAGAACTGAAGCTAACACTTGAGTGAGAAGTCATACTGCTGGGAGATGAAATTTGATACTAGATTTGTCTGTTTAACATAAGCACCATGATAAATAAAGTGAAGATAAAGTTGAAAAGCTATATATCAGTTGATATACAATTTTATGATTGGTCATAGGCACAATCTCTTTAAAGGTCACGAAATAAATAATGCCGTTTTGCATGGTGATTATCTGAGTCATAAGACATGGTGGATAAAGCATAAATTTTAGTGTCAGGCAGACATATGTTCAAATTCTGGCTTGTCTGCCTAGATAGAATGTAGTAGCTCAACAAACGAGAGTCATAATAATAATTTTTGTAATTATTCTCTTTGTGTCTGAAAGTAAAGTGTCTTCTGAGGAACAACGCATCCTATGTTAAAAATTTAGGAGAAAAGAGAAGGGTCCAAGTCCAGGACAAATTCTTAAAGCATGTTTTTATTTCTTTTCCAATTATGCTTCCTTATTTTTCATCAGTTGACAATGACTAGGACAATTTATGTAAAAATGATAAGCAATATCAAGAACAAAGAGTGGGCCTAGGAACAAATCACAGATGTATCAGCAGATAAAAAACCAACGTGTACAACGAGAGCCTTGTTACAAGTCTATGACTCCATTGTTTCATGTAACTTTTGACCATGACCTTTACAGCAAGAAGGGATTCCAGTGGTTACCAAGTCCAGCTACCTCATCCCATAGAGGAAACAGAGGTCTGGAGAAGGTTAGTGACTTGCTAATTATTTGCTTTGTGACAGAATTGGAACTTGGAGCCAGGACATAGAAATTTGAATGTAATAGTTTTCCTTTTAATCTCCAAGCCTTGAAAGTGGTGCCTGTTTATAAAGACTTACCTCCTTTGTTGTTAGGGTTAACCTTTGTCATAATGGACTGTCAGTGATTCTTCAGTTGTTAGGTGTCAGAAATTATTTGGTCCTCATAGAGTATCATTTTATCTTTTTTTTTTTTTATTTAAATAAAGCAATCCCACTCAGGGGTACATTTGAAGAATTCTGGGGAAAACTCTTCTAACAATTAAGAGGCACTCACTGCTTACTCATTATCATTTTTTTCCTCATTGGCAGGAAACACTTTAACTCTAATAAATGGAAAAAATACAAAGCCTAAGTCAAATTTTAGGTTCTATCTGATTTTTTAGACATTATCTAAATGGGATACCACATTGCTCTAAATAAACAGATGATGTGACTAGAAATACTTGGTATTTCCCATGTGCACATTGGTAAACTGAGGCAAGTTTCCAGATCCAAATGGAGGTATTACCCAAGCTGTGTTTGGTTTTGTCTGATTAAAACCCATTTTTCAAAATATTACCCAAAAGGATTTCAGAACTGTCTGAACACAGAAAATACTGCTCATGACAAGTACTTCAAAACGTGGATGAAGATCTGGATAACCCTGCTAAAAATGCTGATGGAAGCTTTTCGTTACCACCATGTGTTGTTTTTGCCTTTTATAACCAGATAAACCAGTGCTTGATTTTTGAAAAGTTATTTTCAGAATATTTTTGAATATTGGAAGATAAAATAATTAAAAGGAAAATATTCATCTAAAAGAGAGATATTTCAATCACCCTCTCTTCCGTGTAAGTTCTCTCATGTTGAGGCTGGTAAGGTTGATAGCTTTTGAGATTGGTGAGTTTGGGCAGCCTTACAATAAACAGACTGTATATTCCGGACTTAACCACCCAAGTCCACACAACGTGTGAATGAGTAATGCTACAAAAATATGTTTATAAGTTAGTCACGTGGACCTTAGAATGTAAATAACAAATAAGATTTTTAAAAGTAGCTTAACAGGTTGGAGCTAAATGAGGAATAGACCTCCTGCTGGGGGCGTGTGGAAGACAAGAGACAAACATAACTCCTTAGCATACATTTTCTTCTAGTTCTTCATTCAATGAGAATGATTTTGACTTATTTGTTTCATTATTCAATAAACATTTATGGACTACACCCATCGTATGTCAGATACTGTGCCTTCATATGTAAAGTCCTTCATATGTAAAGATGAGTAAGATAAGTATGTGTCCCCAAGTTGCTTAGAGTCAAATGAGGAGGCAGAAAAATACACCTTGACAACACTAAGTATTATCACGAGACATATGCAGGGTGCAGTAGGAACACAAAGGGAGGATACAAATCAGAATCGGATAATGGGGAGGGAAGCATCACAGAGAGAATGGTTCTTGTATTGAGTCCTAAAGCAAGTGTAGGGTTTGTTAACACTGAAGAAAGATGGCAATGAACATGTGAGAAAATGGAGATCTGAGCCACTCTTGACTATTTCAGTGAAACGTAAGTAGTCTGGTGAAGCCAGGACGAAGAACATTTATTGGGCGATAGAGAGGGCCAAGCTTAGGAATGTACGCAGGGCTACAATTTCAAAGGTCTTTGGTCCCAAGCTAATGAATTTGGATTTTATCCTGGAAGTTACAGGGATTCATTAAAAGATTTTACATATGTGTATGCCAGATCAAGATTGTGTATAACAAGATCACTTTGGCAACCAAGTGGGGGATAGTTGGGAGTGGCCAGGATGGGGGAAGGGCATCTCTTAGCGTGTTGTTGCAATAACTCATGTAATAAGCTATAAAAGGCAGTAATGGATATGAGAGACTTCAGGGGGGATGAACTAAAAGATTCGGGGACTGATTTGTTGTGGTGGGGAGACAGCAAGTCAAACAAAGAAGTCTAAGCTGACTTCTTGGTTTAAGGTTAATCAAAGTGTTATATAAACCAGAAACACCGGTGAGGTGGGTAGTAGCAAGATGAGTTTAATTTGAAACATATTAGGTATAAGTAAGGGGATCTGTGGAAATAGGTTGAATAGACAGTTGAATGTATGGATGGGAGGGTGGACAGTAAGTATTACGTACGGGAAACTAGAGTCAAAGATAAGTGTGATGGTAAAATAGTAGCTGGTTCCTCTAAATTTGTTCAGATACTTTGCATAAGTAAATTACATTCCAATGTATGAAACCTTTTTATAAGAGAACGTTGAATCAGTCAGTACTCTTTGAGGAACACTGGAGATTGGAAAAGGAGCCATGAAAGTACAAATAAGCAAACAGAGTTTCAATGTTCAAAGTCAAGTCAGACTAACCTCATGACACTGAGGGATCTTAAACTAACTGAAGAGAAAAATGCTGTTGGTACATGATTTCTGACCTTCATCAGGATGTTTTGCACAACTACACAGAAGCACTTTGGACCAAATGGAAGAATATGGACTGCCTGATAATGCGATTAGGTGGAGTCCTTACTAAATAACGGTGCTCAAAGATTGCTGACTCAGGCTGGATGGAAAGTGACTGATGTGTTGCATGGCACTGTCCTTGCCTTTCGCTAAATACTTTGTCAGAGTATAGGATAAAGATATAAAAGCCATTCTCACTACGTTTGTAATAGATGTCAAAGTTGAAAAATGAAAACAGACTGGATGGCATTCAGGATCCACAGACATCTTAATAGATGCAATTTAAAAGGGGTGGGTCTCAATGTCCTGCACCCGGAGCCCTCAAAATCACCTGCAAGTACTTTTGGACTGAGGTGTGGCTCTCAACCCCATCAACGCATCAATTAAATAAATAAATAAATGGAGAAACACATTCGAAGATGAGTTTTCAGGCATTAAATTAAGTAGGAATTCACACACGTCATAAGGGGACCCCCTAAGAAACTGGACCCATAAAGTTTGAGACAAATGTAATAACTGCTGGTCTTCAGAGACTTCAAGTGATGTCAGTCGGAATAGGAATCATGTTCTATGTGATCATAAGGACTAGACCTAGATAAAAAAGTTATCTTTCTCCATTAACTTCTGTGAAGAACTTGCCCATAGTAGAGTGAATAATAGCGTTGGCTCTGGAACCAGATTTGTCCAGCTCTACTATTTATTATTTGTGTGACCTTGGGCAGGTTTACTTAGTCCTTCCCTATATCATTTTCCTCACCTGAGAATGAGGATAATAAGAGGATCCAGCTTATAAGGTTATTGTCAGGATTTAATGAGTTAATGTATGTAAAAGCACTGAGGAAATTGCCTGATGCGTAGAAATTGCTTTATGTGTTAGCTACTATTGTTGGTAGTAGTTACAGGAGCATAGAGGGTAACCATCCCCTCACCCTGCCCCGCCAAAGGAAATATTAAGTAGAAGAAGAGACGTAGAGAGGCACTCTTTGAGCACCTTTTAAGAATTTACGGATCATTTGTAAGCCAGTGTCTAGAAGTTGGTGACAGTTCCCAAGCATTCTGATTGCTGACTCACCCACATAACTCCCGTCAGAGTGTATGGGAAGCAGCTGCAAGCAATAGCCGCCATCCTAGGACCCAGGACAACTTTCTGCTTTGGGCACCTGGCAAGGTTAGGAACTTCTTTCATTTCTGAACTCATCTTCTTGCCTTCATAGTTTACATATTTAGTTTTCCACACGTGTTTCTGGCCTCTGTGTCAATGGCAATTCAGAATCTGTTTTTCTGGTCCACTGTGCTTGACTCTGATCCCAAGTCCTTACTAGAGAAGGAAAGGGCACCAAGAACCTTTTACTTTAAAAAATTCCCAGGCATAAACTTAAGTCGGTAGAACCACAAGCACACAGCTAATATTAGATTTTCATGGAAAATGAAAAACAGGCTTCTTTGCATCTACTGGGGTTAAGAACAACCCTGATATTTTGGTAGCTGCTAAATCAGAGCGACACTGCTTTTGAATTGCAGTCTGGAGCTCCTCTCACCACTGAGTCATCTACCCAGTAATTGAACTAAAATGCCTGGGTCAGATCTTAGAATCATACCCATCCATTGTCTACTCCACCCTATCACTGAACCATACCTTTCTCCTGCACTGCTATTCCCCATACTGAGTTCCATGGAAGGCTGGTGTTACAAGATATTATCTTCTTGAAAAAATAAAATCTATAGACATATAACTGAGAAACACTGCATATGATCAACAGTGCTTAGGTATTCCCAAAGCAAATTAGCTTCTTAAAATAACTCCTTTAGGGCTTCCCTGGTGGCGCAGTGGTTGAGAGTCCGCCTACCGATGCAGGGGACACGGGTTCGTGCCCCGGTCCGGGAGGGTCCCACGTGCCGTGGAGCGGCTGGGCCCGTGAGCCGTGGCCGCTGGGCCTGCGTGTCCGAGCCTGTGCTCCTTTAGTAAGAACCAGTTTACCTGGGTTTAACCTAGTAGTCCCTAGTTTATTCTCTCATAGAATTACTTTTAGTTTATAGCCCATTAATAGTCAGTTCACTACTATTTGGTGAAAGAGTTTGGTAGCTACTAATTTTGGCTCATTTTCTTTGAACACCTACTCAGTACTAGTTTATTGTTGAAAACAGCCCTTTAATTAGGGCGAGCATATGTCCCATTTGCCTGGGACATTCCCAGTTCACTGCTGTTGATCCAGTGTGATTATAATTCTTCCCCCTTTTACTCTCATAAATGTTCTGATTCTGATGACCAATTATGTAGACACTCAACCTGTAAGATGTCTATTATTATCATCTGCTTGCTTGCTTTATTTATTTATTTATTGCCTTTCTACAATTTATCCTCACCACTGCAGCTGGAATTAAGTGTTAAAAATGTAAGTTAGTTCATTTCATGTCTCAGTTCATAATCCTCCGGTAGATTCCTAGCACTCTTCGAATTAAAGTCCCCTAACCAAGTCTTCCAAGTCTATGGGCTTCAAAGACTGAGTGAATTAGCTGCTACCTAATTCATTTTTTACCACTTTGTCATTTTTTATCACTCTCCTACTTTTTATAGAGCCTCACTGGGCTTCTTATTGTTCCTAGAACAGATCACATGTGCTCCTACCTCAATGCCTTTATACTTGCTAGTTTTTCCCTCTGTCTGGAAATCTTCTCCCCAATAATTCACCTGACTTGTTTCCTCACTGCATTTAGTTTTCTGCTCAAATTTCATTTCCTTTGACCACCCTATCTAAAAGCACTTTCCCTCCTCTTTCTCTGTCTCCTTATCCTGCTGTGCTTTTTGTTTGTGTTTATATTGTCTGAGTTATAACTCTAATACCGCAGTTACATTAGCACTCCAGTACCTCCATTGGAGTGTGTATATCCTCTTTGTATACCATTTCTATAATGTTCAGTTCTTCAACATAAATTAGCAAAACAGTTAAAAATAAATGCTCACCCTTGCTCACTTTAGAACACTGACATTTTAAAATAATTTGCCAATTTCATTAATCTCCCTCAGTTCTAGGTACTTTGATTGGCAAGTGCTCTCTTTCCACCGGCATGCAGTGTTTTGAAACATATGGATTAAATCTACCTTTCTCGTTTCCTTGTTTTTCAAAATTGATCTGTAATTGAACCAGAGACACTTAAAAGCAGAGACTTTCTAGACACCACCCAGTACAGACGCCTAGGAAGACAGGGAAACACACTAAGGAAGGGAAATGTTCCGTCAAGTCCTTCAACAGGCATAGGGACATCTGTCACCTTTCGGTTTGTTCCTCATCAAGCCCTTTGGGAGTTGCCTGTTGCCCACCTGGCAGGGATTTCAATAGTGTTGCCCCATCTCATCTCTTACACAGGTGGGACCTGAGCAAAGTTTAATAAGAAGAATATATCATCCCCCTGTGGATGCAGTGAGCGGCCCAAGTTTCAGATAGTGTTATAACCTTGGGATCATAGTATCAAAGGAACTCTTTCTTTGTATCTTCTCACTCTGCTTTACTCTCCATCCTAAATCAAGCTCTTACCAGGAAGCAGCGAAGATTGGGTTCATGATCTCTAGACATCATCCTAATACTGGTCATTTCAGAAGAATTAAAATACTTCCCTTTCCCAGCATACATATCAATTCCCCAATAGGATTCTGGTCGGTTCCATTTAGTTCATCCTAAGCCAATGCATATAAATATAAAGGCAAACGGACAAGGTAGATATAACCCTAGAAATGAATGCTATACTACAGTCATTTTAAAACTTTCTTTAGAGCAATTCCTACTCATCACCCCGTGGTTTATCTTCCCAATGTATCCTCCCTTTCATCACAGCACACATTTGATCCACTGAAGAAGGCATAAACATTTTAGCTTGGTTTCTACCTTCCCTCCCAGCTTTATGTTGCTTTTTGACTTGTCCTGGATTAATGTTTTGTTATCAATCTCTACAATGGTTCTCTTCTTTAACTTTACATCCTGCACCTTTATTAATGAATTCTTTGAGAGAAAGGACTGTGTCTGAGTCATCATTTTATACACAAAAGCACAGCGTTTGGAAATAGTAGATGCTCAGTAAATGCTTACTGAATGAATAACAATAATAGCTACCATTTATTGAGTAATTATTATGTGCTAGGAGCTAAACGTATTACATGCTTTATCTCATTGGTTCTTACAAGAAGAACGAAGTAATCATTTAAAAATATTTTTTTGGTATCTTCTTAGCGCAGGTGTGATTTGTTAGAGTATTTGAATACTTTTACATGATTTTCAATAATAAATACATTACTTAGAGTAAGTAAAGAATATTCATTTAGCCACTCAGTTATTCATCAGACATTAATTGTCTACTTTGTGTCAGGAAATGGTAGCGGAGATACAAAATTAAGAGGTATCACAAATCTGGTCACTGTCCTGGCTCGACCTTTCTGTACTCCCACCCCCTCACCTCCCATTCCCCTGCCACTGCCTTCAGAACAAAGTTCCACCTTCTTAACAAGATAAGGGAGGTTTTTTTTTTTTGTTTTGTTTTTTTCCGGTATGCGGGCCTCTCACTGTTGTGGCCTCTCCCATTGCGGAGCGCAGGGGCTCCGGACGCGCAGGCTCAGCGGCCATGGCTCACGGGCCCAGCCGCTCCGCGGCATGTGGGATCTTCCCGGACCGGGGCACGAACCCGTGTCCCCTGCATCGGCAGGCGGATTCTCAACCACTGCGCCACCAGGGAAGCCCAGGGAGTTTTTTTTTTTGTTTTTTTTTTTTCTGCCATCGCGTTTCCAGGCTCGCCGCTGGCTAATCCACACCTCAAATCTCAGCAATAGCAAAACACTGATAAAGATCAGTCTAGTGATTACCTTTGAGGGGAAAAGTGTCTGGAAAGGGTTATCAGGGGACCTTCTGAGGTGATGATAATGCTTCTGTGTCTTGATCTAGGTGCTGAATACACGGACACATGAGTGAATTCTATTTATGAAAATGCGTTGAACCGCACAGCCAAGTGTCTCTGTGGGTATACTATACTTCAAAAAAGAGTCAAAAACAAGTCAACCCAACCAAAAAGCCACCTTTTGCAGTGCTGAACTATTTGTTGTTTCCCATCCCTAATGTGGCATATTTTCCTCTTTCCTCCAGACTTTTGCATATGCTGCCGCCTCCCTGGGTCACCACTGGCCTGTGCTATTAACTTTTTCCCATAGTTCTCTATGAAACTGCTTTGCGACAGCCTGTTCTTGTGATTCTCTGCCCCACCAGACTAAGTTCTTCAGTGCTGTGTCTCCTGGTATTTAATGTAGCTCCAGGAACTCAATGGGTTTAGTATAGCGACAGAACCCCATAATTTCACTGGTGCGAAACGCTGGGAGAGCTCAATTCTAAGTGCTCTGGGAACACAATAAAAAAAAGCACACAGGCATACAAATACACAAGTACAGAAACATATCTTCTACAGTAGGCTGAATCAAAAGAAAATGTATGATTTGTGCCTTTATCACCTCCACAAAACAACAAAAACAATACTCAAAAGACCTTTCTATACTTTCAGAATAGCTATGCATGTATATGGATGAAGCTGTTCAAGTTGGAACTTAAATTGGCATTCTGTAAGCTAGGCATTCTTCTACTCTTTTTGCATAGAGACCTATTAAATAGCTTGTCCTTTGTGTTAAAACCACAGGCCTGGGTTTAATCAGTTCTTTCAGAGTTAACTATTGATATTTCCAGGGGATTTTTCCATGATTGGATGACAGCTATATTTCATCCTATGTATTAACTCTTGTCAGTTAGTGGTGAGTGCCTGCAACAATCCACTGAGAATCACTCTGAGACAAATCTAGGCTGAGTCAGTGACGATGACATGATTGATGTGTGCCACGGATGCTGTGAGGTCAGGGAGGGCAGTGAATGGGCTACCCCTCATCTGGATTCTAAATCATCATTTAGCATAACAACAAGGTCATGCCCAGATTATCTTTCTGCAAGATTTCTCAGAGCTAGTGACATGTTAGCGTGTCCTCTGAATATCTGAGATGGAGATTCATTTGATACAATATATCACAGATGCTGCTTTTGGATAATGAAACCTTTGATTTCACCAAAGATATTGAAGAACAATTCCTTCTCAGATCCCATTTTGGAAGATGTGGTTTGGAAGGTCGCCACCTTGCTGAACTTTTGGAGATCTGGTTCTCAAACTAGTCAATGAATATTTATTAGATGTTCCCTTGAAACATAGATAAAATTATCCAGTAAATTGGGCATATTTTGTTTTAGCTAGACCCAAGTGGATTATTGAGGAAAAGAAAATGAGCTTTGGGACACATATTCTCTAAATTATTTATTTAGTCTGTGTTCCCCAAAAGATCACGGGCCTAAACTGTGGCTTTGGGACACACATACTGAACAAAACCTAAGTATATAAGTGTTTGTTACTTCAATTTTGTTTCTTTATAACGAAACTTTGCAAGCCTGGTATTTAGCATACTGTGTTTTTGTTTTAGTTTTTCAGTGCTTTGAATTGCTTAGGAAATTATGTGCTTTAAGTGAATTATTATGGCTGTTTGTTGATAGTGTTGTTGATCGTTGATAGTTTAAAAAGTGTAACATATTAGGGACTATAAATTGATGGGAACTGCAGGAACCCCATTTTTTGTTTAAGTCGCTAATCTTTTGATTTTCTTTCCCTATCACTTACATGAATCACAGTAGATATTTATCTTTTTAAGGCAAAAGAATATTTAAATTAATAGCAGCAGAATCATCTCTGGGGAAACAATATAACAAATGATCTTGAATGTGTAAGAGTAAAAATACAGTGGTAGAGGGTGGATTTGACCTCTATTCCTCCGCACACGCCTAATAAAAAGTAAAAAGAGGTAATCTTTCATTACATTCTCTTTGCAAAAAAAATAAGTGAATAACTTCTTTATAATTTGTATTGCCATTAGTTAAAATACATTTCATTATAATTTTCATAAAAGTAATACACAACTCTACGATACTGGTGAAAATTTTATGTTGAATTCCTGAAGGTCCGATGCTCATATGCATAATCTAAAATGTAAGCTGAATGCCAGGTAGAGCTCTTGTTCTTCATTTAAAATTTTGAATTGGAATTTAAATGCAGTTTAATATGTCTGTGAGATGGGTCCCTGAATACAATACTAATTTTCATTTAAACGATTTTGATTTCATTTGATCATTTTTATACAAATCATCTTTGCTACATAACAGTGAAGACTGGGGGAAGGGTGTAAAAATTTTGACACATTTATCGAAAAGTAGGTAATATGATAGGGAGGGAAAGAAAATGGAGTACAGTCCATTCTCTTTAAAATAACAGTTTGGGCTTCCCTGGTGGCGCAGTGGTTGAGAGTCCGCCTGCGGGTGCAGGGGACCCGGGTTCGTGCCCCGGTCCGGGAGGATCCCACATGCCGCGGAGCGGCTGGGCCCGTGAGCCGTGGCCACTGAGCCTGCGTGTCCGGAGCTTGTGCTCCGCAACGGGAGAGGCCACAACAGGGAGAGACTCGCGTACCGCAAAAACAAACAAACAAACAAAACAGTTCAACCTCTATTTCTGAAAAGTGTCCAGTCAACAATTTATAAATGTTAGTTTATAAAGAGCAATCAATACCATTTCTTATATAGTTGGTACTCAGAAACATTGTTTCAAATGATTAGTTTACTCATTAAACAGATTAAGTGGACAATAATCTGAGAATAACATGGTTTGCTCTCACTTCTTGTCAGACACTATGCTGAATACTTTTCGTACATTAATTTTTTCATACATTAATCTATTTGTTTCTTTTCTTTTTCTTTTTTTTGCGGTACGCAGGCCTCTCACCGCTGCGGAGCACAGGCTCCGGACGCACAGGCCCAGCGGCCATGGCTCACGGGCCCAGCCGCTCCGCGGCACATGGGATCCTCCCGGACCGGGGCACGAACCCGCGTCCCCTGCATCGGCAGGCGGACTCTCAACCACTGCGCCACCAGGGAAGCTCCTTGTTTCTATTTTTAAAAGGCCAAGAAAGAGTTGCGGGACAGGAAAAACACAGAGGCTAAGAAGAGGCTTCAAATCCTGTCTCTTCTGTTTACTTGTTGTGTGATCTTGGGCATATTACCAACATTTCTGTGCATAACTATTCACAGAATGGTTGCCAATCTTGTAGGGTAATTGTTAGAATTTATGAATTAATATATGTGACTTGCTTAGCCGTGTGCTTGGAAAATAGTGGAGTTCAACGCATGTCAAGATAGTTATTACGTAACTTGCCCAACATGTCAATAAGAAGTGTAGTTGGGATTTTATGGATCTGTCTGAATCTAGAACTCAGCGTTTTAACCAAAAAAAAAGAATTTTTATTTCTTAATATTTTATCCATATGAGTAAAGCAGTGGTAAAATTAGTTAAGATTTGGAAATAGTTTTAAAAATTATATTTCTTTGAATGAAATTCAACAACAGCTTGCGATGGATAATAGCATAATAACAGCATAATAGATAATAGTATATATGTCATTTTACATATGATTGCATCTTACCTCTCAGAGGGCAAGCTGCTGGAGAAACTAAAGAACTAGAGTTATTATTACTTGGAGTATAATACGTTACTATGAATAGGGTAAATATTCAATGGATTCTTCTATCTCTACCTAAAACAGACCTTGTTCAGAAAAATGATTTAAGAAATACCTTTTTAACTGGTGCCCTTCTCTTCTATTAAGATATGACTTAATTTTTGAAAGTTTTTTTAATATTCATGAGGGAATATATATCTGTATCTATTTATTTTTGATATCTTAAATGATAGTTTCCAGACTCACCGTGGTATGATTTGGAGTAAGAGGGGAATTCAATTTCATAATCAATCAGTTCAAGAGTATTTAATCAATATCTGCCAAATGTTCAAAGTTAATGGTGGGTTAATTCTAGAAACTGACTTGAAAGGAATTTAAGAATTCATCTATACTCTCTTTGAGATGTGATCATTCTTCTGTTTAATATTTCAAGTGACAGGGAAGTTAGTCTCAAGAAAAATCCATTTGATTCTAACATTGCTTACAAAGATGGTACCACCATTTACAGGCCATTAAGCTAAACTCTTTATTTGAACTTTGCCAATTTAGCCCCTCAATATGGTCATTGCTGTCCATAATTTGCAGAGAAGAGAAATAGAGGCTTAAAAAGATGATGTTACCTGTCCAAAGTCACACGGCCATTAATACATTGAAGAGCCAGACCTGAAACTCAGGCTGTCAGACTCCAATCACCCTCAGCAGTCATACCTTTAATCACTGCTCCACCCACTTTCTCGAAGAGTCCTCTTTACCCTGAGCTGGAATCTAGAGGAGTTATTTATTTTATCTCTACTTGCATTCAACCCGGAATCATTTCTGCAGGCCTCAGAGAGCCCAGCCTTCAGTTCCAACTTAAATGAAAGGAGTCTTTTGTAGCCCTTCATTGCCTCTTGGTATTGTGACTAGTGTTAGTTTCTTATTCATATGTATTGATATGTGATAAATTAATATATCTTCTGAGTAAAATTACACACCCTCTCTCCAAAGTTCTTGACATTTAGAAAGGCAAAAGGCAAAAAAGAGAAAGATTTGCCTAATCCTTAGAAAACTGTTGCTATCCAAACTTAATATGCCCTTTCAAGATGACTATTTGATAATTTGCTAAAACAATATGAAATTTCATTTAGCAGCTATAGTTAAGAACCATAATGTCACATATACATATATATATATATTTTTACCTTTCAATAATTGTGGTCAGCATTCACATAGGTTTCAGCCTAGGGAGTATGAGAGATATCAGATAGATCTATATCAGTACTTTATTGTAGAGAAAACTTCTTTTTAAATACGTTGAAACTTTTAAATAGGAACGCCCTGTCAGCAAAGATTACATCAATCGAACTTCCAGAAAAGTCATCTTTCTTGGAAAGATTACATTTTTTTATCTTCATCTGTGGTTCTGTTAACCACCCCCCTTCCCCCGCCAGATGAAATAAACTGGACTGGTTACCACTTCTTTACTCCAAAAAGAAAGGGCTTCTCAATGTTGGTTGCACATTAGGATTTCATGGGATAGATTAAAAAAATAAACTACCTTTGCCTGGACCCCATGAGCATATTTAGTTAATCAGGGGCGCAGCGGACATCACCCCCACCAAGTGATTTTAAAGTGTTGAGAACCATGGATCGTCTCATGGGAAGAAGTTGATGAAATAGGAGAGGCCGTTTTCTCCTCAGCTAAGTGCCATGGGAATTTGTTCCCCTTTCATTACTTTATATACCTGAAAACTACTTTAACAATTCTCTGCCATGGAATTTTCTTCTCTCACCGGGACATATGAAATGGAAGTGTAATTTTAAGTAATTGAAAGAGGAGCAGTATAGGCAGATGGGTTCTGATCAGCTGACCTGGATCCCTTCACCTTCCATTGATTGACCTTGGAGAAACTATACAGCCTCTCAGGCCTTCTAACTCCTCACTAGGACCATCTACTAGTCTCATGCCTAATGTCATTTAAAAAAATCTTGAGGGCTTCCCTGGTGGCGCAGTGGTTAAGAGTCCGCCTGCCGAGGCAGGGAACACGGGTTGGTGCCCTGGTGCGGGAAGATCCCACATGCCGCGGAGCGGCTGGGCCCGTGAGCCATGGCCACTGAGCCTGCGCGTCCGGAGCCTGTGCTCCGCAACGGGAGAGGCCACAACAGTGAGAGGCCCGTGTACCGCAAAAACAACAACAACAACAACAAAAATCTTGAAATCTTCAGTGGTTTGTCTGGGACCACTCAATTTTTAATCACTGGAGAAAATTATATTTTATTTGAAGTTTGCAAGGGAATTTTTTTTTAGAGTAATCATTGTTATCATTTCCTTGAAACTTAATGACCTTTCCTCTGGATCAAATTTTCCATGCCTTTGGAAAAGCACACAAATTCTCCCGCAACAGTTTCAGGGATATTGTTCATACAAATTCTTACTTTCATACAAATCCTCCCCCAACAGTTTCAGGGATATTGTTCATACATACAAATCCTTACTTTCATGCAAATTCTCCCCCAACAGTTTCAGGGATATTATTTGCCATCAAAGCCCCTAAAAAGTCTGTTCCCGGGCTTCCCTGGTGGCGCAGTGGTTGAGAATCTGCCTGCTAATGCAGGGGACACGGGTTCAAGCCCTGGTCTGGGAGGATCCCACATGCCGCGGAGCAACTGGGCCCGTGAGCCACAACTACTGAGCCTGCACATCTGCATCCTGTGCTCCGGAGCGAGAGAGGCCGTGACAGTGAGAGGCCTGCGCACCGCGATGAAGAGTGGCCCCAGCTTGCCACAACTGGAGAAAGCTCTCACACAGAAACGAAGACCCAACACAGCCAAAAATAAATAAATAAATAAATAAATAAATTTATTACAAAAAAAAAATAGCTTTGGCCTCAGCCTTTGTTTAAAAAAAAAAAAAAAAAGTCTGTTCCCCCTGCATTTCAGCACCATCAACCAGGCCCAGGAACTATCCAACCTGGCCCTTCACAGACAGAATTCTCATATCTGTGCGCTATGCTCTTGGGACAAATTTCAACTTTCCTGTTATCCTTGGCCGCTGTAAATTTGCTTCTACATCAGCTAACTATAGCATAGAGCATTCATGTCATTTTTTTTTTCCACAAAAGACTGTCAACACTTCCAATTCTCTTCTCAAAATACGATCTCAAAAAAAAAAAAAAAAAAAATGAAAGAAAAAAAAAAACAAAAAAACAAAATACGATCTCAAGATTTTCTAACACGTACAGTCATCACCGAATGCTTAAGAAGTCATAAGTCATTAGTAGTTGATGGTCAATTTTTTTCCATAGATGACATACTATATATACGAAATAGCAATAAGTCATTCTTTATTACTTATATTACACTTCTTAAATGTGTTTGCTAAAGAAAAACAGGAACAGGAACAGACATTTCTCACGAGAAGTGCACCTTTGAAATGTACTTGGTAATAAGCAAATGAGAAAACAGTAGATGATGTCATATACGTATTGCATCTTATCAAAAATACTAGTGACATAATTTAGAATAACTTTTACATATTGAAAATTGACAAAACTCCTGCTGTGCTGGTGCTGTTCCTTTTGGAAAGCCGGCTGGTATGTAGTGTTTAAGTATTTTAAAACCATCCTTTTGTAGGCCTGTTCCACTTTAGCTAAAGTTATGACAGCTTAGTTAGCTCTGTTAGTTTAAAAAAAGAAGGCATAGTTTATTCTCTCTCCCTCTCTCTCTCTCTCCTGCAGATACAGAATATTAGTATTGGCTTGGCCAAAAAGTTTGCTTGTAATAGCTTACGGAAAAACCCGAACGAACTTTTTGGCCAAGCCAATATTTTAAAATCAAGTAAAATAGCCTATTTTAGAGATGTGGAAAGGGTTAGTTTGAATGTGTTGTTAATTTAACATGCTGTCAGTTTAAATAGACTAGACATGAACAGGAGTAATTTGATGAAAATTTATAATAATAATATTCTAGTGACGATAACGTATTCTTACTGAAATAGAACCATGTTTTCTCTTTCCCTGCCACTTTTTTTTGGTATTAGAGAACGTCCACAACTTGAAAGAAACCACTACATAACTAAAGTCAGTTCACCTGTAGCCTTTTCCCAGCTATCTAATTTATCCAAAGAACATCTCCTTGGTCAGTATTACAAGCTGTTTTGTTATTTTTTAACACTTGTTTATTAATCATTTTCCATGTCATGTTTTGTCATCAGAGAAGGAAAAAATCATATTCAATTTTTCTTTCTTTTCTTTTTTCTCACATTCTATCTTAAGATTAAAAAACTTAAGAGCTGGTTCAAATCTTCCTTGAAATATAGACACAATATTCTCAGCATGAGAAATTTTGAATTTAAATTCCATTATCTTGTGTAAAAATTCTTTTAGTTCAGTCTTGAAAACACACACACATTTTATAGATATGACCTGCAATATTCCCCCCTGACTTTTGTGTTTTGCAGAGGTTCACAGATTTGGCTAACAATTTTAAAAGAACTGCTTAATGATCTAATGATTACAATTCGGTAATTAGCTGGAATAGCATTTCAACATGTAACTGATATGCTTTGGCTGGGTTAACCAGTATCCTGGAAACTAGACTAGAGTCATAGCGATTCTGATATTGTTCTTGTCTGCATATTCATGCTTTTACTTTGGACCCCGAGACATCTAGCTTTTGTGATTCTGTCACTATCTACCGTTCCCCGAACATCACCGATGGCAAAACTATAGTCATATAGCTTTCCCCTCAAGCTCCATAGTTTTCAGTCATTAGCCAAAAAGAAAGAAAATGTCGAAGGTACTGAGAAAAGTCTAGTGCTTAAAGCTGGTTTCAGCAATTTCAACTTGCGCAAGACCCCATGTTTGTGAAAACAACCCAGGAATCTTTGAACAGGATGTAATCAACCTCCGATCTGCTGAGAAACACTGCAAAAATGACTTCAGCTGCCAAAAATAATAACGTCGTTTACAAGCAAGCAGCTCTTCCTAGGTCTAAGGAAGAACTAGCCACACATGTTAAGTTTATGCTGGATTTGGACGCGTAAGCAAGGTAAAGGGCAAATCCTCCCCCCCTCCCCTAAAATACACTGCACCAGAACCCACGAGAAGCTGGGGCCCATTTCAAAGGTGCTGGAAATACTGAGGGAGATTCGTATCCCCAGAAATCCGAACAGGAAGTGACCCCGGGCAAAGGGGTTCTATTTGGGAGCAATTCCATGCTGCCACTTTCCCTCTGTAACCGAGCTGCCCTGTCTTGCGAAGGCAGAGCTGTTAAATACCTCCTAGACACCAGCCCCAACCCAAATCTTTCTTTTTTTTTCCAAAATATTATCTGGCAGCTTCCCTTAAGGGACATCAAGAGCTTGGGAGGGAATATTCACGAATGATCTTTTAGATAACGTTTCATCGCAAAAGCCCTGCACCTACCTCTGTGGAGCCGGGCTGATCAGTCCGCATGGGCTGGATGTGAAAAAAGACCCGGGGTGATGGTTTCTCCAAATTTACCAGAAAGAAAGGACCTGGGATGCTTGTCCTTTAAGTGTCTCTAAACATGGTTTGCATAGCTGGATCTCTGCTTATCTGTGCCTTTCGGCTTTCGCTTCCATACATGGATCTGTTCCCAACAGTAACTCCAAGCTGTCGAAAAGAAGCTATCTGGCAGCACTCCGCTTCATCCAACACATGGCTGATAAAAATACACATATAGAGATCCTTCCAGCCAGGCCCATTTCCCACCCCACCATCCTGCCACTATGCCTTTTCGCAAATACACGTTCAGATTGGCATTTTTGCTCTCCAGACATTTAGAGAACAACAAATTTTTACCTGATTCCCACGTAGAGCTTTTAGGAGATGGGTTTCCTGAGCTCTGTGAAAACAGAGATATGATTACAGTTCCTTACTAGGGTTTTCATCCTTAAAGATTTTAGTGATAAGATATATATGTGAGACCTGAAAAATATTAGGGAACGAATGAATGAATGGCTGAACAATGGATAACGTTGTATAGGGAAGAATAAATACACAAGGTATTTCTTTAACTGGGAATAGTTGTTAATACTCTGGATTGTTTGTCTTAAAGGATAAGGCAGCAGCACCTGGTCAAAGTAGTCAAAATCTCTAAGAGAGGAGGAAGGGCCAGGTTCTTATTTGAACAGCTTCTCACTTAGGATAATTGGGACAGTTCCTACTAAGCGACCATCTAGCATATGGTTTGAGATTCAGGAAACTTATTTTTCTTTAATGTTAAAGAATGTAAACCTGAATGGAACACTAATTACTACATTTGTTAACTATCAGTGGTACTTTAACTGACACATAACTGTGACCTACATTTTAAGTGGTGGGATGGGTGTGGAGAGGGATAGATCCTGACTGCTCTGTCTAGTAGAGAGGTGACACGTACTCCCCTAGGAAGTCCCAGTTCTTTTTTTTTTTTAACAACTTTATTGGAGTATAATTGCTTTACAATGGTGTGTTAGTTTCTGCTTTACAACAAAGTGAATCAGTTATACATATACATATGTCCCCATATCACTTCCCTCTTGTGTCTCCCTCCCTCCCACCCTCCCTATCCCACCCCTCTAGGTGGTCACAGAGCACCGAGCTGATCTCCCTCTGCCATGAGGCTGCTTCCCACCAGCTATCTGTTTTACGTTTGGTAGTGTATATATGTCCATGCCACCCTCTCACTTTGTCACAGCTTACCCTTCCCCCTCCCCATATCCTCAAGTCCATGCTCTAGTAGGTCTCTTTTGAAATCTAGCTTTTCCGTTTTTAAAGTTCTCTCTCTCTCTTTTTTTTCAGTTTGTTGTTACTCGTGTAATAAGAGGTCAAAATATGGAGAGAGAGAGAGACCTTTCAAATAACATTTCCCACTGGTTAACTTTTTCAAAATCATGTTAAAACTCTGGTGGAATCTCTTGTTAGAAAAAAAGAAGAAAAAAGAAATTTGAGGCATACAGGCAAAATTCATTTTGGTATATTGAAATGGAGCTAATTTGCTTAAAATATTCCAGAGGGAAAAGGGAGGGATGGACAAAACAAGATTAACAAAATGATCATTTTTGCAGGTAGTCTATAGGTACACCTATCAACCTGTGAATAGAGAGGTCCTTATATTACCTTCTCTACTTTGTGTAGGTTTTAACATTTCTATAGAAGAAAAAAGAGAGAAGGATACAAAACAGATATATTTATGACAAGTTAGAAAACTCCTAGGTTTTAGTAATCTCTGTGCAACAGCACTAAGGCCAGAACAATAGGAGGCAACATTGTTTTTTACTAAAAATATTCTGTTATTCCAACCTCTCCTTCCCTCCCTACTAGCAATTTATGTATATGCAACTACTATATTTATGTATTTATATAAATATTTATATATTTAAGTATATATTTTATGTATAATATATTATACATTATCTGCATAATAATCTATTCCCTTTATATTATTCTATATTCTATATAATAATAATAATTTATATCTAGTGAAAATTGAGATATGATATTTAAAAAGCTGACTAAACGTAGCTCAGTGATGGGCTTGGTAGAAGGTGACCTTACCCAGGAGTCATTCAATACCCTCCCTTCCTTGCCTTTTTCTACTATAGAAGTGCAAAAGCAAAACCCTTTTTTCTCCTTGTCCCTTGCAGCTAGGGATGACCATGTAACACCATTCTGGCCAAGCAGGTGTAAACAGGAGGCCCCTGGGCATGACTTCAGGAAAGCTTTTATTTATTTGTTACAAAGGGACAGGTTCAGCTTTTACCCGTCTTGTCCTTTTACCCCTTCCACCTAGTTCCTTCTGAGAGAGCAGACTCAAAGCCTGAAATTGCAGCTGCTGTTTGATGACCAGGAGGGGACAAGCAGGAGGACAAAGGCCTGCAAAGCAAGGAAGGTAGACCAGACAGACGAAAGAATTTCAGTTCTTGCCAGCAATCTTGAGTTGCTGTCGTGATCTTGATCTGCCCACCTCGGACTTCTTGTCAGGAGAGAAAAATAAAACCATAATGAATACAAAAGAGTGGATTCTGGATGGTGGACTCAGGACGTGAATGAAAAGACCATGCTCTGGTCCTCTCTCTGTTACTTACGAGCTGCGTGACATTGGTCACATCACAGTTCTGTTTCTTCATCTGCTAGTTCCTCAAGCGAACCCTTGACCTTCTTACCCTAGAATTATCCTATGAATTAATGTGTGTGGGATAGCTTCCCACACTGGAAGGGATGATATGAATGTAAGGCATCGTTTAGTTAGTTTGCAGGGCGGTTGATACATTAGGACCCACAGTGACTACGAGTAACAGGGCGCGGGACTCTCCTTTCTGTTCAAAGAATTTGCAGACACTTTGACTGGCTTAACTTAAAACCTCCAGAATTCTTAGGAACATCCAAGGTATGAGAAGCTTGTATATTCCAAAATGTGTTTGCCCATTTAGGGTTGGCCAAACTGAGCTGGCACGTTCTTGGTGAGGTTGGCTGTGGAAGTGGGCCAGCTTCCTGCCTTAGCTTGGATAATCAGTACTCTAGGCCGGGGAGATCTTTCTCAACTCTGGAGGATGCCTTGGGGTGTGTGTATAAGGAAAAGTTCTCTTGTTAAGGAGGTTCAAGGCCTATCATGCTTCCAATGAAAGAGGCTAAATTAGTCTCCGTGAAACCTGTCAATGAGAAAGTCAGGATTTAATGTATTGACATCAATTTGTCTAACTCCATGGAGAAGGATATAGCATAGTGCATCTGGGCACACTCTTTCACTATGGGGTACTTTACACAAGATGTTCCTTTCATTGGAAAGTTCTGCGCCTTCCCCCAAAAGTATGTACACATGCATACACTCCACCTTTGTCTGCCAGAAGAACATACCCTCAGGCTTTTAAGATTCAGCTCAGTGTCTCTTCCTTTCTGAAGTCTTTCCAGACCTCACCGCCAGGTATTCTAAAGCACATATGGCATATTGTAGGTTTTTCCAACCTCTCCACCCTTGGCTATTAGACTGTGAACTCCTGGAGGACAGGGAAATCATGTTGCTGTCATTAGGGAATGCAAATCGAAAGCACAAAGAGATACCACTCCACAAACACTAGGATAGCTAGAATAAAAAAGTCAGATAGCAAAAAAGATAACATGCATGTGGAGAAATTGAACCCTCATACACTGCTGGTGAGAATATAAAATGGCGCAACTGCTTCAGAACACAATTTGGCAGTTCCTCAAACGATGAAACATAGAATTACCATGTAACCCAGAAATTCCATTCCCGAGTATATACCCAAGAGGCATGAAAGCAAATATCAATACAAAAACTTGTACACAAATATTTACAGCAGCATCATTCATTATAGCCAAAAGGTGTAAACCATTGAGATGTTCATTAACAGATGAATGAATAAACAGCATAGGGTATATCTATACAATGGAATATCATTCAGCCAGAAAGAGGAATGAAGTATTGATTCATGCTACAAATGGATGAACTCTGGAAACACGCTAGATGAAAGAAGCCAGTCAAAAGCAAAATGCTGCTTTTGTATTCCCAACACACATCACAGTGTCTGTCGTATAGTAACCTTCACAAGCTTGTTGAAGAACTAAATGCATTGATAAATGAGTGAAAAATGGATAAATGCCAGTTAACTCTCAATGAGTGACCATTAGCCTGGCAGCCCTCCCTACTGTGTAAGGTACAAAAATCTCAAATAGCCCATTGTGCATCTGGATAGAGACTGTCAACTCAAAGGAGACAGAAAAACAGAGCGTCCAAAAATATCAACATTGTTTTGATTTACCTGGGCAGATTACCTGACGCTTCCAGTTACCTAAAGCAGCAGGCCATGGTGTTAGCACAGATCATTTAGAGTGGATGTCCGACACAAATTATTAGTATTAAAGAGGGAGGTGAGGATTGTAATTTTTAAAAAGATCACAGATATTCAATTTTTGGTGATTAAAATATTATTTTTTGTCTAAGCATATGGAGGGAATCTTTTACTAAAGATTTTTAAGGCACACAGCAAGTTTTCAAAGGGTTTCAAGGCAAATTAATAGCAAAAAAACCCATTCTATCTTTCAAGACTAGCAATGAGAAAAAGAGATTAAATACAGTTCTTACTTACCCTTGAAGAACCAGCTCAAATGTCATTTCTTCTAAATAGACTTTCTTGACTTGTTCCCAGCATCACCACTGACATAGTAATTAAATTTTGCCTGTTAGCACAGTGTCCGAACTTCTTCTTTAAAACACCTTTATTGAGATATAACTCACATGCCAGACCATTCACTGAGCTAAAGTGTACATATAATTCAATGGTTTTTAGTATATTCGCAGATACATGCAACAATTACCACAATCAATATTAGAACATTTTCATCTCATTCCTATCCTTCCATCCTCCCCAGCTCTAAGGAACCAGTACTCAACTTTCTGTCTCTATGGATCTCCTTATTCTGGACTGTTATATGAATGGAATCATATAATATGTGGTCTTTTGTGACTGGCTTCTTTCATCTTCTTTCTTGAAGATATGCCTATTTAGATTTTTTGCCCATTTTTTAATTGGGTTATTTGTCCTTTTATTACTCAGTTGTAAATGTCCTTTATACATTCTAGATACAATTCACTTAGCAGATATATGATTTGCAAATATTTTCTTGCATTCTGTGTATTGTTTTTTCATTTTCTTGATGGCACTCTTTGAAGTACAAGTTTTAAATATTGATCAAATCCAATTTATTTATTTTTTCTTTTGTTGCTCATACTTTTGTTATCATAGCTAAGAATCCTTTGCCAAGTCAGAAGTCATGAAGATTTGTCCCTATGTTTTCTCCTAAGAGTTTTAAAACTTTAGTTCTTACATTTAGGTATTCCATCTATTTTGAACTAACTTTTCTTTATGAAATGCACTTCATTCTTTTGTGTCTTGATATCCATTTGCCCCAGCACTATTTGTTGAAAAGACTGTTCCTTCTCATTGAATAGTCTTGGTAACCTTGTTGATTATCAGTTGACCTTAGATGTATAGGTTTATTTCTGGAGTCTCAATTTATTCCTGTTAAGCTATATGTCTATCCTTTGCCAGTAACACACAGTCTTCATTACATTATTTTGTAGTAAGTTTTGAAATGAGGATGTGTGAATTCTCCTATTTGTTCTTCTTTTTTCCAGAATTATTTGGCTATTCTGGATTCCTTTCAATTCAGTATGAATTTCAGAATCATGTTGTCAATTTTTATAATGAAGTCAGCTGAAATTCTGATAGGAATTATGTTGAATCTGTAGATCAGTTTAGGGAGTAATGCCATCTTCACAGTATTCAATCTTCTGATACATAAACATGGGATGCTTTCCATTTATTTGGATCATCTTTAATTTCTTTCAAAAATGTTTTGTAGTTTTCAGAGTACGTTTTGCACTTTTTGATAAATTTATTTCTAAGTATGGTATTCTTTTGATGCTATTGTGGATGGAATTGTCTTCTTACTTTCATTTTCAGTCTGAAAATGAAGTCACCTGGGTCTTTGTTTTCTTTATGGGTAGTTTTTTTAAAACTAGTTCAATCTCTACACTTGTTATAATTTTACTCCGATTGTCTATTTCTTCCTAAATTAGTTTAGGTAGTTTGTGTCTTTCGAGGAATTTGTCATTTCATCTAAGTTATCAATTTGTTGGCATACAATTGTTCACAATATTTCTTTTAATCATTTTTTATTTCTGTAAGATTGGTAATAATGTTCCCTCTTAATGTCTTGAGGCTCTTTTTTTTTCTTGGTCAAGCTAGCTAAAAGTTTGCCAATTTATGTTTACAATTGTTGTATCTTTCTGATGAATTGGCTTCTTTCCATTATAAAATGTCCCTTTTTATCTCTAGTAACATTTTCTATTTTAATATCTATTTTGTCTAACTTAGTATTTCCTATGGTGGCTATTTGCATGATCTATCATTTTTCTATGCTTTAACTTTCAATCCATTTGTGTCTTTTAATCTAAAGTGTATCTTCTGTAGACATGTCACTGGATCATGTTTTTCATTTGCTTGTTTTTAATCCAGTCTGACAATCTCTGCCTTTTGATTGGATTGTTTAACCTACTCACATTTAGTATTATTGATATAGTTGAATATACATGTTTCATTGTACTTTTTATTTTCTATATGTCTCATGTCTTTTTTTTTTGCTCCTCTATTCCTACTTTACTGATTTCTTTTTCACTAAGTGAATATTTTCTAATGTAACATGTTAATTCCTTTAATGATTTTTTACTATGTTTTTGAATTATTATTTAGTGGTTGCTCTAGAGTTACTATATACATATTAACTTATCAGAATCAGTTTCAGATTTAAACTAGCTTAATTACAGCAGTACAGAGAAATACTACTCCTATATAGCTCATTCCTTTTCCTCCTTTTTGTAGTATTTTTATTATATGTATTATAACTATTAATGTTCTAAAACCAACAGTACATTGTTACAACTATTACTTTACCACCTATAGTCACTTTATTAGCCCAATACATCTTTGTTCCCACTGCCTCCTTTGTGCTATTTTTGGCAAATATATTACAGATTTATTACATTTTTATATGTTATAGGTCTAACAAGACTATACTAAGGCCAATTTACTAAGGCCAGTTGGAAGCCAGAGGATCTTTTTAACCTGGAAAGTGAGCAATCTGAGGGCAGGAGTGAGCTTGTTTTGTTATTTATAGAGATTTGTAGCTTAGTAAATGTTTTGGCTACTTTACTATTGACCATCACTATTTCTCTTTCACCTAATGGAGAAATTGACCACTAACCTTGTAAAGCTGTAGTTTTCATTATGTATTATAAGGGTGTGATTAATGGAAAGAGATAGCTCTATTGGCAAAGCTGTATGAGTGCAATATAGTCCCATGGCTAGTAATTTTCTGACCTGGCTCAGTCTCTTAAAACTCCAAGCATAGGGTAGAGAGCTGGCTTTCCCTGTCCTTTCTATGTAAGGTGAACATCAGCATTTATGGAGATAAACTTCCAAACTCCCTGTTTGATTCTTCTTCTGACTTTCCTTCTTGTCAGCCAGTGTGTTTTCTGTCATTTCCTTCTCCTCCAGACTGACTGGATGACTTTCAATCCTATCTTTCTCTCTGATGTGGTGTCTCCACAGATTCCTAGCTGTTTAAACACCCCCTTTGTTTTGCAGGGCTGCACAAATTACCTCATCTAATTATTGCACTTGAGGTTTGGAGCTAGGAACAGGGCAAAAATTGGAAAATGAAGTATTACATCATGAGGCGTACATTAGTATAAGATGTCTAAAATGTAGCCTCTTACATAATAGGTGAGGTTGTGATCTGGTCTTCCATGACTATCTGCCTTGATTCTAACAAAATATCACATCATCAATATTTGTACTCATTTTTACTAAAACAGGTTATATTTTATTATCTCAGAAGCATACTAGCTAATGGAACTCTGAAGTAACTTTCTTCTACTGTACAATCAAGCTCTGAAATGTCTGGAAGGAAGTGAAACTATTAAATTCTGGTGGCATTCCCAGAGGAAAGCGTCACAAATCCAAACATGGAGTGACTCAGTCCACCACTGGTGTGGCTTTTATCTCTGGTCCTCAGCAGGAATCAGGTCTGTACCCCAGCGAGCAGGCTGTAGACTGCCTGGCCTACAGGCATTCTGCCTAGGCTTTCTTAAAACTGCAGACCCACTTTGATTTTTATATCTTTTTATTGAACTGAAATTACCAATAGATGACAAAATGTTTAACACTGGGCATTATTTCTGCCTGTAGCTCATCCTTTTATTTAGATTCAGCATCTTGGTTACTGATACATAGGTGAACACAAACTGGGATCTTGCTATATTCCTTAAGACTTGTTTTAGTTCAGGCTGCATCAGCAGAATACCATGGACTGGGTGACTTACACAGCAAACATTAGTGGAAGTGCAGGAGTCCTGGAGTCTGGAAGGCTGAGATCAGGGTGCCAGAATGATTGGGTTCTTGGTGAAACTCTTCTTTCTAGTTTACAGATGGGCACCTTCTTGCTGTGTCCTCACATGATGGAGAGTGAGAGCTTTGGTCTCTTCAGCCTCTTATAAGGGTACCTATCCCATCATGGGGACTTCCTCCTCATGATCTGCTCTAAACTTAATTACCTCCTAAAGCCTTCATCACATTCAAATATGATTGGGGATTAGGGCTTCAACATATGGATTTTGGGCAGACACAGACATTCACTCAATAGCAGGACTTGATTATTGTTACTTGTTATTCTTCACTTCTCTGCTGTGGAGGAGCTGCCACTGTGCCTTGTTATTTTAATTATGCACATAAGCCCTGTACTATAAATATCTCCCACTCTATGGGTTGCCTTTTCACTCTATTAATGACGTCATTCTGATTTTCCTTTGGTTCTTTGAATAGCTGGCTTCTGTAAATCTTGTGGGTCTCACCTCAGATATAAAGTCCTCAGCAAGATCTTCTTTAATCACATTCTTTAGAATTACATCAATGAAACATTTTAAGCAGAGGCACATCGTGATCGGATTTACATTTTTAGAAGATCAATCATGCTGTTGTGTAGATGATAGATATGAGAGACCAGTTAACATGCTCTTGAGAAATTCCTGAGTACATCTTGGTTGCCCTCAGTTTAAGACTGTGGCAGCAGAGGGGAAAGTAGTAGATGAAGCCTGAGATATATTTAACAATGAAATCTGGGATTTGGTGAATTGAATGTGAGAGACTGAGAGAGACAGTGGTAGCATGCTTGCCTCTCAGATTTCTGGCTTAAGTATTTGGGTGGATGAGGGCACCATTTAAAGCCAAATTCTTATCTTGCCCCTCCCTGTTCAACATTTTTCAATACTTCCCCAAACCCTTCAGGATAAAGTGTAAATATCTTAAATTAGTTTTCAAAATGTTTCAATAGTTACTTGTTCACATCTTATTCTCATCTCTGGTCACTCACCCACCAAGGTTCTTTCATTTATTCACTACTAATGACTTGGTGTGCATATGCATTCTGGCCAGTTAGAAAACCTTGGTTTTCCTCACACTTCTTATGCTATTTCCCCCCATGCCTTTTCTTTTTGCCTAGACTATCCTTCATTCTTTATTTAGCTAACTCTCTTTGAATTTAAAGTCTCAGATCAACTGTTCCCTCCTCTGGGAAGAAGATGTTTCCTGTATAGTTTAGGTAGTGGCATACTTTGACATTCCACTCTATAATTGTAGGGTAATTACTTTTTTATTGGTTTGCTTTTCAATTAGGCTTCACGTTTCATAAAATCAGACAATAGATTTCATTTGTACTTGTATCATTAGGACTTAGCATACAATAGGTGTTCAGTACAATATATAACTGAATAAATGACTAAATGGACAGATGAATAAATTATTCTTGATTCGAAGGATAGAGAAAGATTTCATGGGATAATTGCCTGGAATTTTGCCTTTGAATTAGACTCTTCACTCTTAAGCAGGGATAGGATTGAGATAGGCATAAATCCTGGCACAGATCAAGTACCAAGTATATGTGTCCTGAGTTCCTGAGTGAATAAATGGTAAGTGAGAAGGCAGGGATTCCAGGCAGACAGAAGAGTTGGAGTAGTAGTAACATGGTACAGGATGTGTTTGGCTAATTGTGAGGGGTCCACTTTTTTGGCTCATTCTCGGGATGATTGAAGGGGATAGTGGAAACCCAAAGGGCCTCAAGTGGCAGGTGCAGCATTTTGGTTTGGGATCTGTTAAGTGGAAGAGTTATGGCACTGTCGAAATTGCTGAAGTTGCAATTAAAATATACACACTACCATGTATAAAATAGATAACCCACAAAGACCTATTGTATAGTATAGGGAACTCTACTCAAAATATTTTTTGTTTGTTTGTTTGTTTATTTTATTAGAGTATAGTTGATTTACAATGTTGTGTTAGTTTCAGGTATACAGCAAAGTGATTCAGTTATACATCTACATACATTCATTCTTTTTCAGATTCTTTTCTCATATAGGTTATCACAGGATATTGAGTAGAGTTCCCTGTGCTATACAGTAGGTCCTTGTTGGTTGTCTATCTTATATATAGTAGTATGTTATACTCAATATTTTGTAATAACCTATAAGGGAAGAGAATCTGAAGAATATAGATATATATATGTGTGTATATATATGTATATATATATAACTGAATTGCAGTGCTATACACCTGAATCTAACACAACATTGTAAATCAATTATACTTCATTAAAAATTTTTATTGAAAAATTAAAAATTTTAAACATAAAAAAATGATATTACCAACACCAAAAAATAATTGCTGTTTTTTATAAGATTTCATTTTTCTACTTGATAAGATTTGATGATAACAGAATACTAGAGCAGTCATAGAAGCAAATGTTTACAGAGACAGGTTGGTGTATTCTCATTTGGCACCCTATGGAAGAAAATACTTAATGCCTTCCTTGTTCCTAAAGGGACACCTTACATTCTAAGTCAACTATTGAATTTAACATGTTAGAGGAGAAGAAGGAAAAGACAGAGAGGTGTAGTATGTGTAATCACTGGTCAGAATGAAGTGCTGGGGCTTCAGCTAGTTTGAAAATTGATCTGCCATGCTAATATGATTTCTGGCATTTTAAATTCTGCCCAGAGCATTGGAAAGCAGAATCATTTGTACTTAACATAATAGATTGCCTCTAAGAGGTTTCTTAAATAATTCTAATAATCTTATATAACAGGTACATTTAATTCATGTGCTGTCTTTACTGTTAAAATATTTGATTATTTGTGTTATACATCCTTGTATTTCAGATTATGTGATTTGGTGCTTTGAAGTCATTATTGGAAATTTGGCTCTAACTGAGCTGGCCGTATCCAGGAAGATGATCTTGGGTAAATCCATCTCATTGTTGTTCTCTTCAAAGGGTTTGATTCTCCTATTCTGTGCCATTTGTAAATGACAGGCTCTCTTGCCTCCACTTCTTTCCAAACTCATGTCCCATGACCTGCAAGAAACGTTTTGTTATTATTGTTATTTGCAAGGAGATTGTTCAAGCTTCTACTTAGGAGACCTCGAGCAACAGAATAGAAAGCCTGAAGTGGTCTCAAATTCCTTCTGGGCACCAAGGCCTCCAGCCCATCATAGGTGCCCAATGATACTCTTTACCTTTATTTGACATACGAGGACCTCACTCCAGGGTGGGGGCAGAACATTAGACTTATTACAGAATTTAGTTCTATACCTCACTTAAAAAATAAGCAAGACAAAACAGTATTCAATTGTTTTTGCTTTCTATTGGGACTTTTATAGATTCTCCTTTTTAAGTGGATTCGAATATTCCTGACTTCAGAATCTGAGCCTATTATGCACTTTGTAATCTATTTATACTACCTAACATAGTGTTCTATTCTGAAACAAATGAATTCCTAAAGGAATAAATAACTTCCTAAGGAAATATTACTTCCCTTAATTCACTCAGATTTTGCTCTTACCCAGATTATTTGTCACCAGACCCTGACTATAAAAAAAATCAGTGCTTAAAAAGCTTTACTAATTATAATAGTGCATCATTTAAAGTCTATTTTAACTCCTTATACAGACAGACTCATTAAGCACGATTATGTCCATGGGCTTATCTCTATAGAACAGGCAGAGACATTAATGCTAAAATAAAGCACAATGAAGAAGTGGGGTTTTTTTTTTTGACATAAGTTTTGTTGAGTTATATTAGGCAGAGCTTGAAGAGATGAACTGAAATAAGAGTAAGCAATTTCAAGGCATTTTGACTACAATTGTTGGACAACTGAGTGGAGAGAAAACACTGGAATGCCTTATTACCATTCTCTCTCAACAGCCTAGTTGGACCCCAGGGAATATTTTTTCCGGGGGAGGGTGATTTAAAGGCAATGATTGAATGAACAGGCATCCTGTCAAGCTAGCTGGGATCAGATTGAGTAGGGCCAGTAAGGTTGGTACTAACTTGGGGGAATTGAGTGGTGACGATGAGGCTGAAAATGTATGAAAGCATTTCTCCAAACACACCTGGCCATTGGTCCCAAAGAAAAATCAAGAGACTTTAAAAAAATTTCAGGTTACTAAACATTTCTTAGGAACTAACCATGTCTGGAGTCTCATTGCACCCGTCTAAGCCCATCAGTTATTATATATGTCATCTAAGCTATTCATTAACACAGGAAAAATGCAATGGCAAGTGTTTAGAAAAATGCACAGATGTTACATGAAGATGTATGTTTTTCCCAACCAGAGATTATATTATTTAAGATACGTTAGAACTATCTACAAGCTACTTTAATGAGACGGCTTTCTGAATGAAACAAGTTCAGTAAATCACTCAGCTTTTCTTCAGTCTTTTCCTCCTACATGTAAAATTTTAATCACGGTGGAAGGAGAAAATCTCTCGTCCAAAAAACAACAAATTTCTTAACCACAGGTACAGGTAAATGGAAACTACAGCTCTTCAATGACAGCATTAGTCATTGTGATTTTTAAAAATTTGTTACAGAGTCAAATAACATGGTAAGTGTCATAAAATGCTTCAGCATATTCCTGTGCTTGTGCATTTGCTCTAAGGACATAAAGAGGCAAATCTTAAAGCAATGTGTTCTGGTCAAGAAACAGCTGGCAATGGCAGCAACCTGATATGGAGCCATCAAGAACTGAAGGTTTATTTTGAATGAGAGGTGTTGTCCACCTGTGAGACTGAGTGATGGCAGCTGAGAATAAGTGCAAACAGAATCAATAGTGAGTCCAGGTATGAAGTTATTGGGAATCTATCTTGTGTTCCATCTTTTTCTGCTGCCGTGTTCACACTGCATCCATAGATTGTGATTCTGTCTGTGGAGGAGGAAGAAAGTTCTTCAGTTTATTCTTATTCTTAATGACAACTTCTGAGCTGTCATGATTTGGGATTATAATGATAAAAATGGCTCTTTCAGATAAAAGAAGCAATATATTCCAAAGTTGAATTATGTATTGGACAAGTAAGAATGCTTCATCATTAGTTTTTAATATGCTTTGCCTCTACAGTTTGCCATCAGTTTTTTTTAAAAATAAATTTATTTATTTATTTATTTAATTAATTTTTTTAACACCTTTATTGGAGTATAACTGTTTTACAATGGTGTGTTAGTTTCTGCTTTACAACAAAGTGAATCAGTTATACATATACATATGTCCCCATATCACTTCCCTCTTGCGTCTCCCTCCCTCCCACCCTCCCTATCCCACCCCTCTAGGTGGTCACAGAGCACTGAGCTGATCTCCCTGTGCTATGTGGCTGCTTTCCACTAGCTATCCATCCTACTTCTGGTAGTGAATATAGGTCCATGCCACTCTCTTACTTCGTCACAGCTTACCCTTCCCCCTCCCCATATCCTCAAGTCCGTGCTCTAGTAGGTCTGTGTTTTATTACCGTCCTACCCCTAGTCTCTTCATGACTTTTTTTTTTCTTAGATTCCATATATATGTGCTAGCATACGGTATTTGCTTTTCTCCTTCTGACTTACTTCACTCTGTATGACAGACTCCAGGTCTATCCACCTCATTACAAATAACTTAGTTTCATTTCTTTTTATGGCTGAGTAATATTCCATTGTATATATGTGCCACATCTTCTTTATCCATTCATCTGTTGATGGACACTTAGGTTGCTTCCATGTCCTGGCTATTGTAAATAGAGCTGCCATCAGTTTTTATATTAGTTGTTCTCCCTTTTCTGTAGTTGTATAGCTTTGAGCCAAGTCATTTCATTCTTCCCGGTCCCTACCAAGGTTACAATTTTATTGCTATAGACCATAGGAACTGCTCAATTAATTATTTATTGTTGAACAACCTAAAATTGCAACATTTGATATTTGGACGCCACTTTAAGAATTTGCAAATACTTTAGCATACCTTATTTAATTAAACTTCACCGTGACACAAAGATAATATTGTCCAAAATATGTTTTTTAAGCCTCATTATTTTATAGTCATACTCCATGTATCATACACACATATCACAGACACAGAGACAGACAGACACATAGCTATGTAAGCAATATTCCCCAAACTTATGCTTTGTGCTTTGTTTTAGGATTTCCTTATCAATAAAGTTAAAAAGAAATAGAAACCCTCCTCCTAGTTATATTACGAAAAAGACCATTTGATGATTCAGAAATCTTTCCCCTTTCCTTTTTTGGGGGGTTCCTATAATTATGTAAGGCACTGATTGGGCCAGTTACCACATGGGATATGAATATGAATAAGATGAAATTCTTCACTTCAATGAGATTAAAAGTCATTTGCTTTCTTCACCCAATCCTTCCCAACCAGCACTCTCACTAGACAATTTCAGTTGAAAAAAAAGCACTTATTTTAGAACCTGGGGAGGCAAGCTGGAGCCTGGGCAGACTTTACACTTGTTGGAACTGTTCTGACAATGCTTAGATGTACAACACTCTTTTTCATCTGGTTGCCTTTATAATGCAAAGGGTAGAGGCAAATGATTCAGAGCACAATCAGTGGGTCCAGAGTATTGAAATACTCCCCTTAATGACAATACCAACTTACTTTATTTGTTCATGGATCACTTGAAAAATGAGAAAAAACAGCAGGGCTTCAAGAGAGAACCTAGAGAGCTGGCTCCCAATGCTTCCATTACCAAGAGAGGGTGTTAAAATGCATAGAAATGTTAAATCTCTACTAAAAAAAAATCAATGAATAACACATCTAGTTGCAGTTCATTTGACCTTGATTTAAAAATCACTTGCAATCTTAAAAAAGAATGGTTCTGAAGTATAAAAAGTATTTGAGTTTCACCTGCTGAGTGTTAATGCATTTGAAATATCGGAGAGGAAGCTGTCAAAAGGAAGAAGAAGATCTGTATCACCACCCACACTCTCTCAAAAATTATAATGTAGTTGTATGGAAGTACATTCTGTGTAACACAGATTTTGTTAGAATGTGTGTGTGTGTGATCCTATAGGCTTAAAAAGCGTCAGGTCTGACCATGAGACAAAATAATAATACCATTAGTTGGTATTCATACAGCATTTTTCCACTGAGGACCCTAAAGCGCTTTATGGGCATAACTCCATCTTCTTGTGTTGTTATTTGGAATCTTAGTCAGAATGCTTTAGCATATCTAGCAAGCTGGAAAATGGTCAAGCCTCACTGTAGATGAAGTTTTTAGGGATTTAATTTCTTGTTGCAAACCGGGGAGACAAGAGGGTAATGATCCCTAAACCTAGGCAACTCATACACCTGGGTGATGTCTCCATGGAGTGTTGCTACACGTGGTATGTAGGACATCATTTAAGCCCCAGCCCCAGCTATGCTACACTCCATTTAATACTCTGCCAAGTAACAAATTAAAAGGCACAACTTTAACTCAATCACTTTTTTGAAAGGTCTTTACTTCAAACTGTCTACTCAGAAGTGAGGATTTATTCCAAAACTGAAAATCTGACGAAGAGGCTATATAAGACTTTCTAGTGTTACAGAAACAGTCTATAAAATTATTTTTCTATTTAAAGCATTTATATTTCACATCAAGATTGTTATTTTAAGGTTAAGATACCATATTAAAGAACCACTGGGTCCTTATGATATGAGGATTTATCCAAGATAAAGCATATCGTTGCCATGGAGATCAATAAATAGTCTTGATCTGGAATACTAGTTCCCACTGCCAAGACATGGGTAGAAGAAGGTGGTTCCCACAGACGCTGTTTTCTCTAGACTAAAAATACAGTATGATTTCTATTAAAGGTCAATTAAAAAAATTTCTTGGTGGTTTAGCCTAAAGGAAACATACCCTATCATGTTCAGAACAATTAAGCAGTGAGCTCGCGATCCACTATTTTGAGATTGTATTTGTATGCAATATTAATTATGCTCACACTATGTCATGTCAAAGGTGGTGTTGCAACTGCAGCTTTTTTTTAGTGCTGTTTCATATGGTCTTAAAAAAATAAATAGTTTATAGAGATACATACATTACAGACATAAATTACTTCATTTTAAGGTTGCCAGTATAAGCTTAGCACATTGACGTTAACTCTTTAAAAAAGTTGGGTTGGTTTGCAAAATATTGCTACAGATGGTTGTGATGAACATGAATTCTATTAATATTGTTTTTATGCCCTCTAGTCAAGAAAGCGAAAGCCTTGCAATTTTTCCTGAAGTTTATTATTAAATATGTCGACATAAGTTTAATTAACACACACATATATATATATATATATATGAGGCTATAGAATTTGCAAAGTGATTTTACCATCAATCATTTTGCCTGATGGACTTCACAATCCTGTGAGATAGGCAGGGCTGGTAATTAGTTACTAGTCTCTTTTCATGTGGTGAGATTTAAGATTAAAAAGATTAAAATGCTTGTCTAAAGCTACATAGAAAGATTGAGCACCAGATCCAAAATTGAAAACTGCTCTCCCTGCTCTACTGTAGTATTATGAAAACAACATACATCATCTTATGCAATCACTCCTATAAGCTCTATCATTACATCATCAAGATTTATGAATTTAATTCTGTGACAATTAACACTAAATTATCATCAGATATCATCATTGGTTGAACTAAATAACAGTGAAGTATAATTATCCATTGATTGGGGCTGGGTATTGTACATGGTCCTATAAATTAGGGTATTTATTTTAAGAAAATTTGTCTCACATTGAAAAGAACTAATTTTCAGTTTCATTTTAAACTCTTCCCAAATCAAGTTTTATTTTTCTACTCAGAAGGTGAATCTCCTTTTTCTTCCTTTTTTTTTTTTTTACCCCAATGACCTCTTGTGGCCTATCAGCCCTAGTAAGTTTCTCATTGTACAACTTAACTTATCTTGGGGTGTTACTTTGATGTATGTCAAGATAGCACAGCCAGGTTTAAAATATTATTGTTATTATTCCTCATGCTGTCTTCCTTTAAGGTATGTTCTTTATATAGAGTATTTGTTCGGCTGTTTCCAGTTTTAAATGAGTGTAATTCACCACGGGATCAACACTAACTAAAGAACTAAAGTATATGCATATTGATGGACTCTGCTTCAGGAGTTCTAAAGTACGTGCTTTCCTCTGCTGAAACATCACTTTTTTCATGCAGGCTCATCCCTTCCTGAACATCATTTATAAAAGCTGTAACTCGACTTGATAAGGAACTCATTTTTCTCACCTGCCCCCCAGGAGAGACATCTGCTGGTTCCTGCTACCCAGGTCCCCAGAGTTAAATGTTTCATGTCTCTATCGGCTTCCTTATCATTTTACCCTTCATTCCTACGAGCCACCCCCATGACTTGCCACAATTTTAATTCTCTCCTTAAATTATAGAGTTCGCTTCTTATGTTTGCAACCAGAGAATCCTGCTTGCTACAGAAGAGTAAAAAGAAAGTGTTTTAATTAGTGCTTTCTCCCCATTTGAGCAGTACTGTAAAATAATCCAATATTTTTGTCATCAAGCATTATTTATTACAGCAATATTATACTTCTCTTAAATTCCTAACATTCATTTACTGAGATATTGTAGCTTTTGCTTGACTCTCACAGTGTTTTTCATCCCCCGTTTTAGGGGGAGGGGGCCCAAATGAAATGTACCTGTTTACCAAAGCTCCCTAAAATCTTTATTGTTTGTAGCTGTGGGTCCCAACCTGAATCAGACTCAGCTGGGTTTCAGACTCACTCATTTGGATAGTGCACCACTTAACAGTCTCATTTAGGAGACAGAGAAACTGAAGTTCTGGTTGCCTAGGTAATTCTCTAGGTCAAGGACAAAATTGCGTCTCCTTTTCACCGGTCTAGGAATCTGTTTGCTCTGCTAATTGAACTACTCCAATCACATCAATACTGTCCCTGACCTGCAGTGAGGCAGGTAAGAAATCCGTTCCGCGGTGGCGGATGAGCCTCCTGCGTCCCGCCCACAACTCTTAGCATAACAGATACTTCTTGGCAAAGGTAAGTGAAAGCCATGTTCTTGGTGAATTCATTTATTCCCCACAGAGCATTAGTATTTCCCCCTCAAAGATCGTCATTACGTGACTGTGAAGAGATGCCTTCCAAACTCTTGAAATCACGAGGAGTAAAGACTAGTGGGGAAAGTGTGACAACGGGTGGCTCTCACCCCCACTGCCCCTAGCGGTTAAAGCTCAGTTGATCTCTTGTCTTTCCCAATTTTGTATATTTACAAAAAACCCAGTTCTCGGGAAGCCTATATTCAGTTCAGGGACAGAAAATAAACACAAGCCTCATCGTATCCACTCTGTATACCTTCTCCTTCTTAACATGTTAAAGGAGGAATGATGAGAACTTAGAGAAAACAGTTAAGTTGAAAGCTTATTTTCTCAAATCCAGGCTGCTTCTCCTCCTGTGTCCCTATGTCAGCCATGATCACAACCATTTGCACAATGACCCAGTTTGGGAACCAAGCTTTCCAGCTGGTTTCTGTGCCTCCTTCCGGCTGGTTTCTGTGTACCTCCTATCTCCTCTCTACATTGCATCCAATATGATATATATTTTTTCAATGGACATTGTAGATTGCTTCCATGTCTTGGCTATTGTAAACTGTGCTGCTATGAACATTGGGGTGCATGTATCTTTTTGAATTAGAGTTTTCATATTTTCCAGATATATGCCCGGGAGTGGGATTTCTGGTTCATATGGCAACTCTACGTTTAGTTTTTTGAAGAACCTCCATATTGTTCTCCATAGTGGCTGCACCAATCTACATTCCCACCAACAGTGTAGGACGGTTCCCTTTTCTCCACACCCTTTCCAGCATTTATTTTTTGTAGACTTTTTGATGATGGCCATTCTGACTGGTGTGAGGTGATACCTCATTGTAGTTTTGATTGGCATTTCTCTAATAATTAGTGATGTTGAGCATGTTTTCATGTGTCTGTTGGCCATCTGTACGTCTTCTTTGGAGAAATGTCTATTTAGGTCTTCTGCCCATTTTCTGATTTTTTTTTTGACACTGAGCTGTATAAATTGTTTGTATATTTTGGAAATTAAGCCCTTGTCAGTCGCATCATTTGCAAATATTTTCTCCCATTCCATAGGTTGTCTTTTCATTTTGTTTATGGTTTCCTTTTCTGTGCAAAAGCTTTTAGGTTTAAGTAGGTCCCATTTATTTATTTTTGTTTTTATTTCCATTACTCTAGGAGACAGATCCAAAAAAGTATTGCTGCAGTTTATGTCAAAGAGTGTCCTGCCTATGTTTTCATCTAGGAGTTTTATAGTATCTGGTCTTACATTTAGGTCTTTAATCCATTTTGAGTTTATTTTTGTATATGGTGTTAGAGAATGTTCTAATTTCATTTTTTTACATGTAGCTGTCCAGTTTTCCCAGCACCACTTATTGAAGAGACTGTCTTTTCTCCTTTGTACAATATGATCTTTACTAAGCTTTGATCTGATTTTATCACTCTGCTGATTTAAATCTTTCTGTGGCTTCTCAGCGCTTTGTGGTTACTCTCAAATTCCCCAGCTTGCTATACAAGTTCTTCCTGATTTGACACCTGCCTGCTTCTTTCAGCTCATCTTCCAACCCTGTCTCCCAAGCGCCTCTCGCTCCAGTCGTATTAAACTATTTGCCTCTGTCCTCAAGGATTTCACACAGATAGATGTCATTCTCTCTACTTAAAAACCTTCTTGATATGTTTTTCTTTACCCATTAGATTTTCATTCTTCAAGACCAAGTTTTTGAAAAGGAACCCTTCTGATCTCTTAATGATACAGACAGGTTTTCCTCTGTGTCTCCAAATCATCCTCAGCAGCCATTTTAGCACCTGTCACATAAGATTACATTGCTGCTTTTTGGCTCTGTGTCTTCCACTAGATGTAAAACTCTGGAAGGGGGAAGAGTATTTCCCTTTGTCTTTATACGCCCCAGCACGTAGTCGTGTGCATGGAATGTAGAAAACGATCAAATTTGCTTTTTGAATTAAAGAAGAAATTTGAATGAGTCAATAAAACAAGTAGGTAGATGATGTAGACAAACATCTGAAGTCAGACAGGAAGGCAGGCTTGCAAGGCACACCTTCCCACAAACAGTTCCTCATGACTAACTATCTCCTTGTGCAATCTCACCTCCAATCTTTCCATCTTGCTGAAACCATGGTTTTCAGGCCCAGCCTGTTCCCTCTCCCTAGGAGAGACTCATTTCCCTCTGTAATAAGCATCTATCAGGTATCACATACTCTTGCTTAACCAAGTTATTTCATTTCCCTGAACCAATGAGCTCCAAATTTCCACCTCTTCTGACATGTTTTTCTCAATCAGAAAAAGAAGTAAATTCCCATGAGTATTCCTGTATCTAAACATGGAACTTATCAACCACTTTAACCTGAACTCTGGGCAGCTGCATTGCTTTGTTAGGCTACAGAATATAGAGGGAAGGATGAGAGCTGCATATCATATCCAGAGACCAGAGTGTGACCCTCCGTCTGCTCATTTTTATCTGCGTCATGTACGTAGAGTGTGTTACCTTTCTCTTTAAGCCTCAGGCTCTTTCAGCAAAGTTGGAATATATCTTCCATAAGCAGTTTTGATAGTATTAAAGGATGAAATCTGCAAGGCCTTTCATCCCGGCCTAACACATAGTAGTTTCTCTGTAGATCAATAGTAATTATGTATGTTAATATGAAGAATCTTTCCACTGGTATCTGATATACTGAATTTCATTTGGTTTCACACTCCTAGGTCATTAGATATTTTAAATCAAATTAAATAGAGTATGTGAGATAAGAGGATCTGAGTCCTAAATAGTAAAAGGATTTTATTTCAGTTATAGTAACACTACGTACATTGATGTGTGAATATTGAGGTCACTTGATTGGAAAGTTTTTTTTATCATTACCCTTCAAATGTAGATGTGGACATAAACGTGAAAGACAGCAAAAGATCCAGGTCTGAGTGTTTTCCTATACTGTCCTTCCCTTTGCCCATTTGCTTAATCCTTTCTTGCCATTATTTCCATGGTTCTGTAATCTCCTGTTTGAGTACTCAGTGTTCTTATTTTTGCTCATATCTGGCCCAATTCATTATTTAGAGGGCTTTATTTAACTCACTTCTCTGGCTTACTAAATTCAATCTCCCACGGTTTTCTTAAAGACTTGTGTAAACCTTTTCTTCCTATGCTGATGATTCTCCATTTGCCTCCTTAGATTCTTTCCTTTCTATATCCTGCTCCGTAGCCTGGGAGGTCAACCTCAAGAATAGAATCACCTGGATTTTCTTGTCCTCTGGCTTTCAAATGGGCTCAGTCAATGAGAGGCACTGGAAAGGTCCTTGAAGCCTGGGAGAAGAGGTAGCTTGATGTATTAGATTCTTCCTGCCACATCAGCTCACTCCTTGACTGGCCAGAGTCCTGGCAGGGGCTGCCCTTGTTCTGGCCACAACTTCTGTTGGACAGACCCACATCCATAGCTCCATCTCTATGAGGCTTCATTAACACTTTTCGTTTCCCTTATTATTTTATGTGTAGGTGTGAAAGAACCTTCCTGATATGAGTTCCTGGGCAACTCTTGTCTTCTTTTTGGTTCCTGAACCCTGCTCCAACATCTATAAAAATCCCTTCATGAAATCCTTTTCAGTTAAATCTTTCCTGCTGGGATCTGATTCAATTTCAGTATATCATCAGTGCCAGGAAAAAGATATTTGCTTGCTGGGGTTTGGCTCCAAGGGCTCACAGTGGGTGAGATTCCTTGTTAAGTGATGAGATTGCGATCTATCGTAGTTAAATTACTTGCCCAAGATCACACGGCTGGTCAATGCATAGTCAGTTCTTTCAAATATTTATTGAAACCTAGAATTAGTCAGGCAGTGGAGATAAAGGTAGAACTTAGCCCCTGCCCTTAATGACTTGCATTTTAGTATAGGAGAGAGATACATAAACCAGTATTTAAAATATAGCAAGAGGGCTTCCCTGGTGGCGCAGTGGGTGCGCGTCCGCCTGCCGATGCAGGGGAACCGGGTTCGCGCCCCGGTCTGGGAGGATCCCACATGCCGCGGAGCGGCTGGGCCCGTGAGCCATGGCCGCTGGGCCTGCGCGTCCGGAGCCTGTGCTCCGCAACGGGAGAGGCCACGACAGAGGGAGGCCCGCATACCACAAAAAAAAATAAATAAATAAATAAAAAATAAAATATAGCAAGAATAAATGCCCAGTGCTGAGAGAACTGGAGTAGGAAAACCCAACTTAATCTAGGCTTTGCAGTTGAAACCAAAAGATGAGATGGGGGGAAAAAGACGGTTCTTTGAGTAGCTTGTAAAGCATGCCTTCAATCTGTCTTCTCTCACCATTTTTCTTGCTGCAGCTCTGGTGGTTAGAGCCTAGTCCAAGCCCCAGTTTTTTTCTCCTGGAGCGCGGTAACAGCCTTCTGTAAAGTAGGAGATAATCCCTACTGCCCGTCCTTACGTTGTGGTCCATTCCTTACACTGTGGTCAGCATAATTTTTCAAAATGCAAATCTGAGACAATTCTCTGCTTAAAAGTGCGCAATAACTCTCAATTTTCCTTAGGATAAAGAAAAGGTATGACTAATAAGGGCTTACATTGACTGGTTTCTGCCTCTGTTGCTGACTTTGTTTCTGACTAGCCATCTCTTCTCTCTTTTTGTTTTGTTTTTTTTTTTTAAATAAATTTACTTACTTATTTTTGGCTGTGTCAGGTCTTCGTTGCTTCACGCTGGGTTTCTCTATTTGCGGTGAGCAGAGGCTACTCTTCGTTGCAGTGTGAGGTCTTCTCATGGCGGTGGCTTCTCTTGTTGCAGAGCACCGGCTCTAGGCTGCGGGCTTCCGTAGTTGCTGCACACGGTCTCAGTAGTTGTGGCTCGTGGGCTCTAGAGTGCAGACTCAGTAGTTGTAGCGCACGGGGCTTGGTTGCTCCGTGGCATGTGGGATCTTCTCAGACCAGGGATCGAACCCTTGTCCCCTGCATTGGCAGGTGGATTCTCAACCACTGCACCACCAGGGAAGCCCCTCTTCTTGTTTTAACCTATCCAGCCTTCTTTTAGTTCCTTGAAAGTATTATTCTCCTCCCATTACATGACTTTTGCACGTTCTGTTCCCTGTCTTTAAAGGCTCCTCTGAACTTCCTGCTATTTATCTGGTAATTTCGATCCAAACTTCAAACATTAGCTGGAAAATCACTTCCTTGAGGAAGATACCTCGGAAAATTCCCAGGCCACACGAAGCCCCCATTATATGCTTTCCTAACACGGTACAAGTTACTTTTCGCAGCACGTATCCCAATTCTAATGAAATTAAATGCAGTCAATTTTATATTTTTCACTCCTTGAGAACGGGTATGATTTCCATTTCTTCACCACCTTATCCCCTGCGTTAGATCAGATGCTATAATGATGGTAAAACCTCAATAAGTTTTGAATGACTGTGTGAATGATTACGAAGAAAACCTGGACTCTGAGAAAGTGCTGTACATTAGGGAAATGTGCATGTAATTTGGAGTGATGAAACATGAGGCTGGAGAAGACTACAAAAGCCAAATCTTGAAGGGCCTTAAATGCATAATAAGTTTGGACTTACTGTTAAGTGTGAAAAGCGGCCACATTTTTTTTTCTTTTTTTTTAAGCTTGGAATCTTTCAGGTTTGTTGACTGGCTGAAGAAGGGATTGTCATAGAGAGAAGCCGGAGTCAAGCAGACTAATTAAGGGGCAAATGCATTCATCTGGCAGAGGAAAATTAAGCGTAGTTATTTTTCAAATTTGCTGCATATCTTAATCACCTGGATAGCTAATAAATCCCACAGAGGTCCAGGCTCCTTGAAGTGGGATAGGGCATAGGCCTTTGTATTACAAATTTCCCCAGGGGATTCTGATACCCATACATTTCTTTTTGTTCAGTCGATTAGTTTACTATTGCTTTTCCTTATAAGGGTGCAAAAAGTCACACAAATGTCAATAAGCATTTTGGACTTCCCAGGGCTGTCTTCCTTCCTTTTGTTTCTGGTACTGTATGGTTGGTCATCATTGGTCATATGTTTTCAGCAGCTGGGGATCAAGTGTTGATTTTCTCTCCCAAAATAATTTAGCCTTTTCAAAGAAGTTTTCTGTTGTAGCCTGTCTGATTAGCCTTGTCCCTATTTCTTCTTAGAAGCCCTTGATTTCTCCATAAAGAAAACTTAAACGTGTCATCAAACATGTATCCTTACAAAAAGTAGACTCTATTTTGCAAAAGAATCTCTAGCAAGCTTAGTGGAGGTATGTGTTACCTTTCTCTGATTCTTTTACCCTACTGTATCACTGTCTTCTCTAATTCCTTTATCCCAGGCGAATCTCTGGCCTCAGCCTGTCTGCACTGAGTGTCTCACTATGCCACCTTGGGTTTTCTACTCCCACAGAGCTGTGTCTGCCGTGCTGGCGCTTTGAGAGTCCAGGTACCTCACAGAGAGGGGTAGAGAGGGAAGGGGCATAAACATATCCATTTGCAATGTCAAAAAAAAAACCCCTTCTAAATAGGGCCTCCTATGTGCTCACTATACCACTTTGTGGTCTGGCTGGGGCAGGAACTACCATCTCCATGGTAAAGACACCAGGACTCATAAGGGTTAAGTGACTGCTTAAGGTCATGCAGTCTGGGAGCATTCCAAGTTATTTTTTGCCTGTATCTTCTGAATGCAGCTTCAGGATTCTTTCCACTACTTCATGCCTACATCTCTATTTGGGGAATACTATCAGGAGTGCTTGAACGTGTCTTTGGGAAATCCCGTCATTCACTTAAGCACTTTGTGAGGTGCTTTGATTAGGAAAAGAAAAAAAAAAAAAAAAAAAAAAGAATCTTAAAGCTTTGCTATGATGACAACTAAGAAGGTTAACAGCCTATTAAAATAAGACATAAGGATTTAGGAAGATATGTATAATCACACTGTATGTCCTCAAAAGCAGAGTGATTAATACCGCTGAAAGTTTCCCCCATAGAAGACATGAGGAAAATAGTAGCAGGAGACAGCTCATTCTGTTTCTGGGATAGGTAAGTTTTCTTCCACAAATGCAGGATAAAAGGATGATATTGTCACTGATTTTCATTCCATACAAACAGCATAGTACCGATTGTGGAGTACAAGATACTAAAATGCCTTTGAGAAGAGCAATAAAAGAGGTATGATATTGGACTTTGGATCAATGACTGAATGACTTTGGATTCAGGGTGACTTGAGCTCCTTGTAGGGTTGTGGCTAAAATTAAATGAAATAAGAAAAAAAAGTTGTTACACAGTGCCTTGAACGTGTGTTAAAAACAATTTAGTAAATTGCTTTACTCTGTCAGATAAATGAGATTGTTGACCTGAAACATACTGCCATATATTTCTCCAGCAGAGATGGGTTTATTTGGGATCAGCAGAGAATTGTGGTTTGGGGTCTGCAACTATGGTAGTCCCCTCATGGCAAGGGAAGGAGAACACTTTTATAGAGAGGAAAAGGAAGTTGGGTGGGCTCTGGTAAACGAGGGGTCCATGGCTTTTCATTGATAGAGTCCTTGCCAGGAAAGAAGAGAAGTCTTCTTCCTGTTGGGATCTGCTGTCATCACAGGGTGTGAGAGCTCTCCCTCTGGTCTCACAACTCTACTCAATTGAGGTTTATTAATGTCTTCTATTTCCCCCTTTCGATCAAGATTTTTTCTTTGAAGCTGTCTCTAATCAAGAGTCAGGTTTTTCTAGTTTCAGCATCTTTTTGTCTCTCTGTGTCAAGAAGGGCATTTCCTGGGTGTAGTGCCTCTGAAAGTGCACAAATTGGAAACCTGTTAAAGTCACAATCTAGTAACAAAGAAGGAGAACTTTAAGGCACTTTTTATCTAATGTCCATATGTTATCAAGATCATAAGACGTTGGAGATCATCTGAAGCATTATGTCATCTTCAAAAGTTTGGTGACAAACTTCCATCAGGCCTGTGTCTGAATATTTTTCCAAATCTGTTTCGATTTCAGGAGAATTGTGCATTCAAGTCACCAGATGATGTGCAGGCCCAGTCAGGGTTTGGCGCTTTCTTTAAGTGTGTCACGTGAATCCAAAAGTTTATTCCTTGGAATTTGGCAACAAAAGGCTTGGTTAGCAATACTTGATAGGAGCCTTTTCAGTGAGGTTACAGACAGTTCTTCTGGAGGTCTCTTTTCCAATGGATGACATTCCTATTTAGTGATTTTCATCCAATGCTGGGCCTTGCCTTTGCTAACAAGCACATTAACTAGCTGATATAAATTAGAGAAACCACGTTGATAAGTTTGAAGGACTATATTAAATTCCTCAGAAAATCTGTGAGGATCTTCAGTTACTTTGGGAAAATCTTTGACTACGGATCACAGTTCAACTTTAGTTTAGGGAGACTATGAAATTAGTGTTTAGCCTCTATATCCTCAGATGCCTTAATTTTAAAGAGACAGATTCTGAAAAATTCAGAGGAAAAGAGAGTGGGGAAGAGTTTCAGAGAAAAGGGAAAGTTTGGTGGAAGAATTAATATGGGGGGATTGAGGGCATAGTGGAAGCTTGGGCTGCTTAGAAGGGAAGGAAGAAGATGGCACAGGAGGTGGAGCCTGAAACAAAGAAGCCAAGAAAGGAGAGCCTGAGGCTTTGAGAGCCATTTTATCTTTACTTAAGTGTTTGTTTGCTTCGGTTAATCTTAACATCTTGTTTTGTAGAGAGGCAATTTTAGACTCCTGAAAATATTGGGAAGCCTCAAAGTACAAACGGAAATAAGCATTCTACTCAGTTCTGGAAGTTTTTGTGATATTGTATTCCAATTTGTTTTTTGTTTTGTTTTGTTTTTTAAAAATGTTTATTATCTAATTGTTTTTTTTGGCTTATTTATTTATTTATTTATTTTAAACATCTTTATTGGAGTATAATTGCTTTACAATGGTGTGTTAGTTCCTGCTTTACAACAAAGTGAATCAGTTATACATATACATATGTTCCCATATCTCT
>NC_041225.1:57612843-57644449 GCF_002837175.3 Physeter macrocephalus
TCTGCAGTGTCAGTTGTTACTTCTCCTTTTTTGTTTCTAATTCTATTGATTTGAGTCTTCTCCCTTTTTTTCTTGATGATTCTGGCTAATGGTTTATCCAATTTGGTTTTAAGGAAATTAAGTTTGAGGATTTCAAAAGTTCCCCATAATGGCCATTGGTATGTTAAATTGCTTTAGGTCAGGCCCATCCGTTTAGTTAAAAATGTGCATGAGGGGCTTCCCTGGTGGCGAAGTGGTTGAGAGTCCGCCTGCCGATGCAGGGGACACGGGTTCGTGCCCCAGTCTGGGAGGATCCCGCATGCCGCGGAGCAGCTGGGCCCGTGAGCCATGGTCGCTGAGCCTGCGCGTCCGGGGCCTGTGCTCCACGGCGGGAGAGGCCACAGCAGTGAGAGGCCCGCGTACCGCAAAAAAAAAAAAAAAAAAAAAAAAAAATGTGCATGAGTAAGGACCTTAGTTTTTAAACATAAGATCAGCTGGAGACCTTGTAGGGGGGATGCCCTCAAAACACTTAGGAATCCCATTTCCTAGAGGATTTTCCTCTAGAAGAAAGAAAAATTTTCAAACAGCTTAGAGAGCTTACAGCACAAACGGCTCAATTCAAATAGCTTGCAAGACAATTCCAACCAATTCGAAGGAAACAGTTTGGTCCCAGAGAAGCCAGGCCAAGGGCTTTTCAGCCAGTTTCCAGAAAATAGCTCTTCCAAAGGAATAGTCCTAAGCCTGTAAACCTGGTAGAGTTTCATATGAAGCAGCCCCTTCCAAAGGAATTGGACCAAAGGCAATTTCAGCCAGCATCAGTTGAAAATTTGATCTCAAGATAAGATTAAATAAAAAAATGAGTATTTGCATACAGAGCATGGCCTTAACCAGAAAGATGAAAATTTTTTATAGATCCTGAATAAAGCCTGGAGAACTTCAAATGCAAGAGGACAAAGACATACTTCAAACCCAGTGTTGGCAAGAAAAGCAGTGAATGACAGTGGGCTCAACTGTGGGTACCACGCCTGTTTGCTTACCAGCCCCAGAACCATTGGGAATCTTCTCTGGTCCCTCTTTTGGCCACCGAAATGTTGACCTGAAACAAATAGACTGCAAAATATCTCCCCAGCAAAGACGGGTTTATCTGGGATCAGCAGAGAATTGCAAGTTGGGGTCTGCAACTATGGCAATCCCCCCATGGCAAGGGAAGGAGGACAGTTTTACAGAGAAGAAAAGGAAGTGGAGAGGGCTTAGTAAACAGAGTCCGTGGTCTTTCATTGGCTGAGTCCTTGCTGGGAAAGAAGAGGAGACTTTCTTCTTCCTGTTGGGCTTTGCTTTCATCACAGGGAGTGTGAGCTCCCCCTCATGGTCTCTCAGTTCTATTTAATTGAGGTTTCTGTTTATTCATTTTTTACAAGATCAAAGCATTCAGAAAATGCTCCTGGATTTGGGGGGAAATAAAAAAATAGTTCACAACAGTCAAAATTAGTTATTTTAACCAATAAGTAAGCTGGCAACATATTTGAAAACTTTTCTTTATAAATTTTCTTTTGTAAAAGTGATCCTAAGTCACAGATTGCATTTATAATCATCTAGGAGGTAAAACAAACAAACAAAATATACCCCAAATATCAAGGCTTACTTCAGACCAATTAAATCTGAATTTCTGGGGAGAATCAAGATATATATATATACATATACATATATATATGTATATATATATATATGTATATATATATATGTGTATATATAGAGCTTATATATATATATATATATATATATACACACACATATATATATATATATTTAAGCTCCCCAGGTGATTCTAACATGTGAGCACAGGTGAGAAACATGGGTTTGTAACATCAATGGTCTTGGGTAACTTAAGCACAGAGACTTTCTTTCAATGACCCTGATTTATGTGTGTCTATTTCAGGGTCAATGATAAAGCCCATTGGTTTGTGCCCTCCTTTCTTCTCATGATGGTTCTATTCATAATCCCTCAGTTTCCTGAAGAGGATCTGGCAGACATATCAGCCTGCAGTGTCCCTTGAAATGTTAAGTGACGTGTAAACCTAATTTGAGAGCTGGTCCAGAGCTGAAGCCTTGCAGCTGGAGGAAAGAAACAAATGCAGAGGCTTCTTAGTGCTTGATTACAAGTTGCTGTGACTGTTTCTTACTTTTCCTTATCTCCCTGGTTACTTTCCTTTCCCCTTTTTCCATTACTTATCTATTAATTTGTGTTTCTCAGTTTCTTGTTCATTTTTCTTTATTTTTTCTTTCACTTTCTCTTCTCAGAGAAAGCATACTTGCTTGAGGATAAGAAAACTAAGCTGACATATATCCACTGTAATGCCAGCAGGTTCTACCAGCTCCACTTTGATTTTTGATTCCATAACAGTTTTGGAGTGGCTTAGATTTTTTTTTTGTTTTGATTCCTAGATTAACACAGTACAACTTAGCTTTTGTATTAATGGTGTGTCCCAAGAATACTTATCAAATGTTAATTGGTTACATTTTCATGCTTATCCAATGGTTATGTGTTGGTGTACAATTGTTCAAAGTAATCTCAATATCATTTTTACTTCTGTAGAATCACTAGTAATGTCCTCATCTTCATTTCTCATTTTAGTAATTTTTCTCCGTTTTCTTTTTCTTAGTTCATCTAGCTAAATATTTGTCAATTTTTTTGGTCTTTTCAAAGAATCAACTTTTGATTTCAATCATTTCCTCTATTGTTTTCTGTTCTCTACTTTGTTTATCTCCACTCTAACTTTCATTATATCCTTCCTTCTGCTAGCTTGGGGTTTAGTTTGTTCTTTTTTATGTGGTTCCTGAAGTTGTAAAAGTAAGTTGTTGATTTGAGATTTTTCTTGTTTTTATTTTTTTAATGTAAGCATTTATAGCTATAAATTTCCCCCTTAAGGACTGCTTTTGCTACATTCTATAAGTTTTTACAAATTGTGTTTTAATTTTCATCTATCTCTAAGTATTTCCTAATTCCACTTGTAAGTTTTTCTTTGATCCATTGGTTGTTTAATAATGTGTTGTTGAATTTCCAAAAAATTGTGAAATTTCCAGTTTTACCTCTCTTACTGATTTCTGTCTTCCACTGTGGTCAGAAAAGATACTTTGTATGAAATCTATCTTTCATATCTATTGAGACCCTAATTTTTAATATATTAATCTCATAAATCATGTTGAAAACAAAAATGTAGTTACAAACTCCACTTGTTACAAACTCCACAGTCTTTACAATAATGCAAGCTGTTATACTTGCCCTTATGTTGTCCTTTATTGCGATCTTTATTTTGCCTTATAGCTTTCAGTTACTATCTAGTATCCTGTCTTATCACCCTGCAAGTGCTCCCTTGAGCATTTCTTGCTAGGTGGGTCTAGTGGTAACAGACCCCCTCAACTTTTCTTTATCTGGGAATATCTTACTATCTCCCTCACTTTTGAAGGATAATTTTGTCAGATATAGGATTCTTGGTTGACAGTTGTTTTCTTTTAGCATTTTGAATATATTGGCCCACTGTCTTGTGGCCTCCAAAGTTTCTGATCAGAAATATGTTGATAATCTTATTGAAGATACATTGTATATGATGAATTGCCTCTCTCTTGTGTTTTTAAAATTCCCTTTGTCTTTGTCTTTCTGAAGTTTGATTATAATGTGTCTCAGTATGGACCTCTTTGAATTCATCTTCCTTGAAATTTGTTAGGGTTCTTGGATGTTTATATTCATGTGTTTCATCAAATTTTAGAAGTTTTTTTAAGCCATTCTTTCTTCATATATTCTCTCTGCCCTACGTCTTTCTCTTTTCCATCTGGGACTCCCACAATATGTATGTTGGTCTACTTGATGGTTTGCCATAGGTCCATTAGGCTTTGTTCATGTTTCTTCAATCTTTTTCCTATCTCTTCCTCAGACTTGGTAATTTCCAATGTCCTATCTTTAAGTACTCTGATTCTTTCTTCTGTTTACTGAAATCTGCCTTTGAATTCTTCTAGTGAAATTTTCATTTTGGTTAGTGTACCTTTCAGTTCCAGAATTTATTTTTGGTTTCTTTTAAGGTTTTCTATCTCTTTATTGATACTTCTATTTTATTCACAAATCATTTTCTTGACTTTCTCCACATCTTCTTTAGTTCTTTGAGCATTTTATGATAGCTGTTTTAAAGTCTTTGTCTGGTATATCTGCCATCAGGTCTTTTTCATTGACCATTGCTGTTGATTTATTTATTTTTTTCCTTGAAAGGGCCATAGTTTCCTGTTTCTTTGTATGCCTTGTGGTTTTGTTGTTGTTGTTGTTGCACGTTGAACAGTGAACCTAACAGTGCGGTAACTCTGGAAATCAGGATGTCCTCCTTCCCCAAGATTTGCTGGATTTTGATTATTGTAGGCTGTGTATGTGCTGAGGATCAGCCTGAGGTGTAAACTTAAGGTTGTCTCAGGTCTTTTCTGAGCCTTTACGGTGCATGTGCTGTCACTTTCTAATTTTCCCCATACATGTAATTGTTTTAGATGTCCTAGTCTTTAATGTATGGCTCCCAAAAAGGGAAAAAGAGAAGAATAAAATGGGGGAGGGCAGTGGGCCTTTAAATCCCCTGGAAAATCGCTTCAGCTAGAGGGAGAGAGCTTGGCAAAAATGGGAGGAAGTGCAACAAAAATAACTGCCATCTCTGTGTCTGCATCTGTATGATCAGGAGCAGCAAACAGCAGTCAGAACACAGATCCCCCAATATTTGGAGGAGAGGGTCCATTTTGCCCACGCTGGTTCCCACAAGCTGTGTGCAAGCTGCTCTAGGAACATGTTCATGGCTGCCTGCTATGTAGCTGGGAGTGGGAGATGGGTAGCTGCTACTGTACCAAGAGCTGAAATAGACTGAAATTAACCACAATTTACTGTCCATGCCTTCTCCTGGGTATTGCAAACCTTCAATAGACTTGAATTTCAAAGACCAGAATTTCAAAACTGTCACACCCAACAGATTCTGCTAGGGCAATTGCTGTTTGGGTGGGGAGACAGATTCCTGGTACTTCCTATGCTGCCATTCTTCCTAGAATCCCATGAATGGTTAATTTTTAATCATCTCAATGAGAACCATTTCCTATTAATTAATTTAGCTTTCTAAAACATTATTAACCTGGAGTCCCAAGGAAGAAAACTTTTCAAGAGAGATTTCTGATCATCATAAAAGTCTTTGTTCAACCTCCATTTTCCAAAAGTAAGGTACATATTGGAGTACAAATTTCAAAATAGACTTTTAGCCTTTTCCCCGTAATCCAATATGTTCAAATTTCAATACTCATATGCAAGCATTATGCACTAGAGATGATCACAAATAGAGTTAAACCACGTTTACTTCCTTAATGTTTATATTTATGTCAATACCAGTGTCTATGCAGTACAGTTTTCCTTCTCTTTACCTCAACAATAAAACTCAAGATAAATTCCAGACACCTCTTGGCTCTTCCAGCTCATATTGGGTCTGTAGGGGAGAGGGGAAAAAATTCTATTTCAATAGAGATTTTCCCTAACTATGCAACATCATTTTTCAAACCACATTGAATGAAGCATCTATGCACTTAATAGTTCATTTATTCATCTATAGTCTGAGTTCTTGTTTCCACTAGAACTTTTCAAGTTCTTCAGCACAGTCTAGTGAGTCTAATCTCTGTTGAGATAAACTTTAATCAAATTACTGATTTACCTGTCACGTAAAAGTTAACCTGTTAGTTGCTGGGGATACAACAGTAAGTTTGTCATAGATTTGTTTCTTAAGAATCCCTCAGACTATTGGGTGGAAGATGTTGGATCACAGGAAGAAGACATACATGATCAATTATATTAAAGCACAGTAAGTGCAATAGTAGAGAGCACAGAAGGGGAGAAAAAGAACAAATGCTGCTTGGAGGAGTCATAAAAGGACATTACAGGGATGATACCTGATCCTCAGCCTTGAAAGATAATTAGGAGTTAACTACACAAAGAATATGGGGACAGTAAAATAAATGGACAGCATATGCAATGAATGACACATTGGTATATTCAAAGATGTGAAATTCAGAATGGCTAGATCAGGGTGTTTATAGAGAAAAGGAGTGGGGGAGAGAGTCTGAAAAGTTTGCTAAAAGCCAGATTTGAAAGGTTTTATACTCTGAACCAAAGACATTAGACTTGATACCATAGGCAATAGAGCAGAAAAAGGAATTTTAAATCAGAGAGTCATTCGTGGATATTTGTTTATCAGAAAGTTATTTCTAACAGTACACAGAGGATTAATTAGGATGGTAGCAGGCCCAAGAAAGAAATGTCCCCAGCCTTGGAGAGAAGATGGGAGAAGAGGATTAATGCTTGGGAGATTTCCATGAAATATGATTGACAGAACTTGCCATTAGTTGGTCTTAAATTGTGAAAGAGTTTTCTCAGGAGAAAGTTAACTTTGAAGTACCTGAGGTCACTAGAGGTAACTAACTGGTCACTATAAATTCAGGCATGGTATTTGAGAGAGAGTTGAAATAATGTGGATGTATGAGCTAAAGCAGAGTGTGGTTCAAATGGAAAGGTAAGTTAGCCAAGGGCAAAACTCCAAACATTAGCCAGGTGTTATCTTTAGTGGACTCTCCACATTCAGAGTTTAGTAGGATTTCTGCAGGTTTAACTGAATGAATGATCTTCTGACTCATTCTCTATTAATCATATTTTACATCCCTTTTGAATCTCTGAGAAAAAATGAACCCAAATGAGAGTACATTATGCTTTTTTATTTTTAAAAAGATTAATGTATTAGAGCAGCAGCAATATGTTTCTTAATAATAATAAAAATTGCTTAATCATTTAAAAATATTCACCAGAAGAGAGGTACAATGATAGAGATTATATTCACAGCCCTATAAAGTAAGAACAATTCATAACCTCATATTGCAGGTGAAGTACATGAAGCTTAGAGAATTTAATAACTGGCATTGAAATTCAGGTTCCAAAGCTCTAGATCCCACACTCCAGACCAGTGGTTTTAAAGCATTACTGATACCTAGATCCACCTTCAGAGATTTTGACTTAATTGCCTCAAATAGAGCTCAGGCATTAGTCCTAAAAGCTCCCCTGGCAATTGTAACTGCAGCCAGAGATACAGCCCAGGGCTTTAAACCTTATCACTTCACTGCCTCCTTTTTGGAAGATGCCACCGCATTGCACTATTTCAGTGGCTCCCCCAGAGTTCAACGTAGTTAGTGCCCGGTGGAGCTGTGTAGCGCGGCTCAACGCAAACCCACTCTCTGAAAAAACCTTCAAACCCAAGAGTTTTAATAAATATAATTAATTGGAACTACTTTTACTTAAAGACAATTGGAGTTGGGATAGTTTTTCTACCTCTTTTATGATTATGTGATAGTTTTTAAGAACTTAAGAGACCCTCCATACTTAGCAAGAATTACTGCTGTTATCAAAAGGAAAAGAATTACTACTATCGATTTGCTTATTTGATTGATTATAATCAATCAGTAGAATCACATATCCAGAAATAGGCACAAACATTTTTGAAATGGAGAGCAATGCCATGGTGTTACTATGTGAAGTGATGTTGTTGGGGGCAAGGTAGGAGTGATGTAGCCTTCAAAGGAGGAGAGTTAGAACGAACTGTCATTCTCAATTCTTACAGATTTCTTACTCCTTTTGAAAATCTTTAGCTTCATTTACTCCTGTGAGGACTTCACAGAGCTCCTGACCAACTAGAAGTGGTCTAGGGATCTACTGGAAAACAGCAACGACAAAATCAAGGCAGAGGCAGGATAGAGGTAGGCTGAGAGTCTAGACGGAATAATCCTGTTGTAATCCTGGGAAGGTGTGATGTCATCCTCCGACACCATCCCGGACATTCCTGAATGGAGACAGTGGGAACAGAACCAGAGCAATACAGACGTTAGCTCTTTTGGAAAGAGAATGGGCACTGGAGACAGACAGTCCAGTCTAGCCTGATACTTTACTAGCTGTGTGACCTTGGGTAAAATAATTAACCTCTCTGAATTTCAATTTGCTCTTCTATAAAAGGAGGTGGTGATACTTCCCTCCCAGGCTTTATGTGAACTCCTAAATGTGAAAAGTACCCAGCTCAAGCCTCTTTACTGATTTCTCCTTCACATTGGCCTCAGGTGAAGCACAGTGGTAGCCAAAGCAGAAAGTGCAAGGGAATGGCAGCCATGGTGGTGCTGATTCAAAGAGAAGGTGAAAATGAGGTGGGCCGGACACGGAACACAGTTGCGGGATTTGAAGCCTCCATGATGGCCACAGTCACACCCAATCAATTCCATTTATTTGCAAAAAAAAAAAAAAAGGAACCACCATTGTAATGCTGCAGCCTCTTACCCGTCTGGGAATAATTCAGCTTGCCCTGCTTTAGGCAGGATCAGCTGGATACTCTGTAGGGTCTCCTCCGAAAGAGCACAGGCTATAGTCATTTCATTTTCTAATGCTGCTGTCTGTTTTCATTTAATTAAGAAGGCTGACCTTTAAAGAGTTTATTTTTTTCTCTTCCCTTTGCTTAGCTTACTCACGACCCTAATGGAAGCTGAAAATCTGATGGTAAAGAGGGCTGAATTTTCACTGATAAGGCTAACACATTGTTCCTCTCCTTACGAAGAAATGACACAGGCATCATTATAGATGCATAAGCCAAAATCCCTTTCAGATAAACTTAACCTCAAGTAGATGAGTAGGTGGGAACTGTAGGAAATGAGAGATAAGCCCAAGAGGAATGTGTATCAAAAATAGTATCCCATATTCCAAAGAAGAAAGGCCCTGAGAACACACATCCTTGTAATTAGCCTTTATCCAAAGCAAATTACAGTCAGATTCTTACTCAGTCCTTTAAAACTCTGGATATAGAGAAGTAGCTACTTAAAACATCTGTTGTGTACACCATTTGCTGTGCTCCTTAGGTAGAATGGCCACATGAACCAGTGAGAAAGGGCGTAAGGGCCTGTTAGGGCCAATGCCATAGGACGGTGGCACTGCATGTGCTGCCTTTGCCGGTGGTTGGTGATGTGCTCTGTGAGATTAGCAAGCAGGTGGGGACCCTCAAGCACTGGGTGGAGCTGTAAGAATAATCTGGCGTTTGCTCCACCCTGGATTTACCCAGCAACTCTCATGAGCCAGTCTCTGCTTAGGAAAGTCCACGAGCATCCACTCAGACCCAAAGTGTAAGATCCACTGCTGCTGTGTTTGTGTTCTTTGTTCTTGGTGCCCTTTTCACTTTCTATTGGGAAATACATTTCCTCAGGTCTTCACAGAGACCGTTCACCACATGGAATGAGATTTTGTGACTGAAATAGAGCTGACTCTCAATCACGTCCTGTTTGATGAATAAATATGGGCCCCATTGTCATTACCAGTGTAACACCGCCCTGATGACAGCTCTTTCGGGTGATGATGAACTTAAGTCCCTGGAGTTTAGCAATGACCCTCTTCCTAGTTTCATCCAATTGGTAAGCAAGTCTTCTTTAATCAGCTCTCATTGGTTTATGGACAGATAAAAAAATACAATAACTGTTGGAACTAAACCTCTGGTCCCGAGAAATTCTGAAGTTTGTGTCTCCCCAGCCGTGAGCACTTTTACTCCTGTACGCCAACAGTAACAAGTGAGTATTAGGGGCAGAGTTGGAGTATTTGATTCCCTTCTTTTGTAAAATATCATTACATATGAAATGGAGAAAGGAGAAAAATAAACAAAATGCAATGGGACCTTTGAATAAATCTATGTAAATCCTAAATCACAGTATTATACCCCCTAGTTTTCTCCAACAGTGTTAGAAATAGTGAATTAACGTGATTCTTTCCAAGTATATTTCCACGGAGTGAAAAGAGACTGTTCTCATGTTGCTAATCTAATAGCCTTGCCTCAGGTGTTGGCATCACTTTAAAGGAAGGAAAGGTCAGAGAACTATGAAGCAATAAGCAGTGCTACGCTTAACAGCATCTCTCTCTACTTTCCCAGCCGTCTTCCTGCCCTTGGATATTTTCAATCCATTATAAATGATTTCATTGGACGTCACATAATTTGCCACGTATATGAATGAACTCAAGGAAAGAAGTGCCATAAACAAAATCGGTTTTGTGCACCTATTGGTATCTACTGCTACACACACAGACACACACACACACAGGCTCTCATTTTAATAATGAGAAATCAAAGTCATTTTCAACTTTGAGCTCTAGTATCTAATAGATTCCTTCTCAGCTCAGCTCATTATAACCTTTAAGTGAAATTTGAGGCCAAGCAGCGATCCTTACAGCCTATTAGTCCTTTAACAGCAGCGATATTGAAGTGTCTGACTATTTTTATTGGAGCTGGTGTGACATTTAAATGTATTCTTGTACATGATTTTAACAGTAATCACATAGATGACAGTAGAAATAAAGTCCATCCACAAAGAAGGTACTAGGTGGAGGGAGCTGCAGATTCTTTATAAACGGCTGTTGGGAGAATCCTATAAAGGCTCTATCTTCAGGATGACAGATATTTGCTGATGGAAAGATTTCTCTTCTTTCTTTTTTACCTATCATTTTCTGGGAATAATTCAGCTTGCCCTGCTTTAGGCAGGATCAGCTGGATACTCTGTAGGGTCTCCTCCGAAAGAGCACAGGCTATAGTCATTTCATTTTCTAATGCTGCTGTCTGTTTTCATTTAATTAAGAAGGCTGACCTTTAAAGAGTTTATTTTTTTCTCTTCCCTTTGCTTAGCTTACTCACGACCCTAATGGAAGCTGAAAATCTGATGGTAAAGAGGGCTGAATTTTCACTGATAAGGCTAACACATTGTTCCTCTCCTTACAAAGAAATGACACAGGCATCATTATAGATGCATAAGCCAAAATCCCTTTCAGATAAACTTAACCTCAAGTAGATGAGTAGGTGGGAACTGTAGGAAATGAGAGATAAGCCCAAGAGGAATGTGTATCAAAAATAGTATCCCATATTCCAAAGAAGAAAGGCCCTGAGAACACACATCCTTGTAATTAGCCTTTATCCAAAGCAAATTACAGTCAGATTCTTACTCAGTCCTTTAAAGCTCTGGATATAGAGAAGTAGCTACTTAAAACGTCTGTTGTGTACACCGTTTGCTGTGCTCCTTAGGTAGAATGGCCACATGAACCAGTGAGAAAGGGCGTAAGGGCCTGTTAGGGCCAATGCCATAGGACGGTGGCACTGCATGTGCTGCCTTTGCCGGTGGTTGGTGATGTGCTCTGTGAGATTAGCAAGCAGGTGGGGACCCTCAAGCACTGGGTGGAGCTGTAAGAATAATCTGGCGTTTGCTCCACCCTGGATTTACCCAGCAACTCTCATGAGCCAGTCTCTGCTTAGGAAAGTCCACGAGCATCCACTCAGACCCAAAGTGTAAGATCCACTGCTGCTGTGTTTGTGTTCTTTGTTCTTGGTGCCCTTTTCACTTTCTATTGGGAAATACATTTCCTCAGGTCTTCACAGAGACCGTTCACCACATGGAATGAGATTTTGTGACTGAAATAGAGCTGACTCTCAATCACGTCCTGTTTGATGAATAAATATGGGCCCCATTGTCATTACCAGTGTAACACCGCCCTGATGACAGCTCTTTCGGGTGATGATGAACTTAAGTCCCTGGAGTTTAGCAATGACCCTCTTCCTAGTTTCATCCAATTGGTAAGCAAGTCTTCTTTAATCAGCTCTCATTGGTTTATGGACAGATAAAAAAATACAATAACTGTTGGAACTAAACCTCTGGTCCCGAGAAATTCTGAAGTTTGTGTCTCCCCAGCCGTGAGCACTTTTACTCCTGTACGCCAACAGTAACAAGTGAGTATTAGGGGCAGAGTTGGAGTATTTGATTCCCTTCTTTTGTAAAATATCATTACATATGAAATGGAGAAAGGAGAAAAATAAACAAAATGCAATGGGACCTTTGAATAAATCTATGTAAATCCTAAATCACAGTATTATACCCCCTAGTTTTCTCCAACAGTGTTAGAAATAGTGAATTAACGTGATTCTTTCCAAGTATATTTCCACGGAGTGAAAAGAGACTGTTCTCATGTTGCTAATCTAATAGCCTTGCCTCAGGTGTTGGCATCACTTTAAAGGAAGGAAAGGTCAGAGAACTATGAAGCAATAAGCAGTGCTACGCTTAACAGCATCTCTCTCTACTTTCCCAGCCGTCTTCCTGCCCTTGGATATTTTCAATCCATTATAAATGATTTCATTGGACGTCACATAATTTGCCACGTATATGAATGAACTCAAGGAAAGAAGTGCCATAAACAAAATCGGTTTTGTGCACCTATTGGTATCTACTGCTACACACACAGACACACACACACACAGGCTCTCATTTTAATAATGAGAAATCAAAGTCATTTTCAACTTTGAGCTCTAGTATCTAATAGATTCCTTCTCAGCTCAGCTCATTATAACCTTTAAGTGAAATTTGAGGCCAAGCAGCGATCCTTACAGCCTATTAGTCCTTTAACAGCAGCGATATTGAAGTGTCTGACTATTTTTATTGGAGCTGGTGTGACATTTAAATGTATTCTTGTACATGATTTTAACAGTAATCACATAGATGACAGTAGAAATAAAGTCCATCCACAAAGAAGGTACTAGGTGGAGGGAGCTGCAGATTCTTTATAAACGGCTGTTGGGAGAATCCTATAAAGGCTCTATCTTCAGGATGACAGATATTTGCTGATGGAAAGATTTCTCTTCTTTCTTTTTTACCTATCATTTTTTTCCCCAGATATTAACAACATCTGCAGTATTTTCTCCAGCCGATGTTATGATCCATATGGCAGACTTGCCTAAATCCTCCCCGAGGAAAGCAGTTTGCACACACCTCCTTATGTATCATCTTTGCTCTTATTTCTTTTTCCAGATAACAGATCTGTGAAGCTCAATGATGCTGGAAGCTATCACTGCTGTCCTGAACTAGTGTTACTGGACTCCTCCCCAGGGAACCAGCTCCATCTATTTAAAATACACTTTTAGGTGAGTCTGTGGGACAACTTTGCTGAATAGAAGTGTTCTTAGTAGAAAGCATCAGTGTCTTAACAAAAGAATATTGGCCTTGCATGTACAGAACAAAAATCAAGGTTTGTGCAGCATGGTAAATGAGGGTCAGGATGATCCAATATGGAGATGCAGTAACGTTCTTTTCTTCAGCAGCTTACTGTTGCCAGACTAATAATAGCCAGGGGAGAGGGCAAATGCTGAAGAGGCTCCATGTTCCTTCCTTGGTAATGGCTGCATGTGACCTTGAGTGTGTGTAGCTGGGCAAATGGCTGTAAATCTGAGTCCAAAATAAATTTTCCTTGATTAATATTTTAACTAGAAATCTAAATTATTCATTTATAAAGATAACTATTCCATTTCCAATCTCCCTTCTTTTCTCTGTTCCTTCTTGCTTTAAAAAAAGGAGAGAGACTGTGGCTTTATCTCTTAATCTAATTCATAGCTGCTCCTCTTGGCAGATAGAGAGAGAGAAAGGGAGTCCAATGACAATGTCCAAATGTGACAATACGATACCAACATCCAGTGCAATGACAAGGAGAGTGAAAGATAGTGTGGTGCTCAAAGGGAGATATAACAAAGGAGGATAATAGGATGGAACAGAACAGAAAAGATGGCACAGGTTTTATTTTTTCCAATAAGAATATATCACATGGTTGGCAGGTGCTCTCTTTAATGTTGTCATACAAACGGCTGTAAAACCCACTCATGGTTCTTACAAAGGCAAGAAGTCTTTGTTGCTAGAGGACCCTGCTGGTATTTCTGTTGCACCTCTCAGGTGTTACTGTACGGTGTGTGTGGTTGCCCATATTCCCCAGGAAACCACTGGAGCAAATGGTTTTTGGCTTAGGCATCTCTGTTTACCGAGAGCCAGCAGAGAGCCTGACACATAATAATCACCTAACAAATGTTTATTAAATTGTTCGTTTGAAAATTGGGTCAAAATGAGTTGTTCTTCTAGGACTCTTTCGGTAAGAGAGCATTGATCAAGACCCCAAGATTCCAAAGCCTGGGGCTATCCCCAAAGGGGGTCTTGCATTTGATGAGAATATTTTCTGTAAGACTGGGCAAGGGGTGTAAAAGAAGATGTATTTGCTATTCAATGTCAGGAAATAGAAGCAAAGCATCCAAGAGAAAGCACAGAATTCGTACAGAAAGAGAGAGAAGAAGAGGACATGGAGGAGAGTAGAAAAGTCCACTTGTACAAATGTTTGGGGAAAGGCAGGTGCAGGAAGACAATAATAGGAAGGGAGATCCTGGGAGACTCATACAAGACTCCTAAGTGAGAGGATAACTTGGGGTGTACAGATGTTTAGCCATCAATTTCAGAGGCCATACACATCCGTCTACATGGTCATGGCACATTTGTTGTAGAAATTGCTCAAAAGCTCATATATAAAACTGATGGGTTGAAGTAGATGCCTACTGTTTGTATAATCTATGTTTGGTTGTAAATAGGAGGAAAGTAGTTAGAGGTGGCCATAAAGAGGGTGTTGGGAGAGGGAAATTGAACTTGGATCCATTCCTTTCATAATGCAGGGACATATCTTTAGCCACTTCAAATTTTTCTCCCAATCTTGCCAGTGTCTATATATTTGCTTCTATGTATATTCAGTTATAGTCTTTAATTTAAGCCATTTTTCTATTTTATCTCCTTTGCCAAATTAAAAATAAAAAACTTCATCCTCTCATTTTCTGAAATACAGTTTTGAACCAATATAAAACTATAAAAATCTTTGCCTGGTTTTTCTAATACAGATATTTTAATTTTGCTAATTTTTATAGTTTTATATCCTTGCTTTTCAGAAGTCCATTGTCTTCATTATATAACACTAAAATCCTTTCCTTACCTTCCTTTTTATAATAAAATTATAAAGCTTTCGCTATGGTTCAGAAAATCAGATCTCCACTAAAAGCACTCTGAACCGTATTATCTTTTTATCACTAATTTACTTCTTTAACCATATAGACCAGTGAGATACCAAATGTCAAAATAAATTCTTCCACAGGCTCCGGACGCGCAGGCTCAGCGGCCATGGCTCACGGGCCCAGCCGCTCCGCGGCATGTGGGATCTCCCCGGACCGGGGCACGAACCCGTATCCCCTGCATCGGCAGGCGGATTCTCAACCACTGCGCCACCAGGGAAGCCCTACCTTCCTTTTTATAATAAAATTATAAAGCTTTCGCTATGGTTCAGAAAATCACATCTCCACTAAAAGCACTCTGAACCGTATTATCTTTTTATCACTAATTTACTTCTTTAACCATATAGACCAGTGAGATACCAAATGTCAAAATAAATTCTTCCTTTTCTCAAGAGAAGTTAGTAACCTGTGCTCCTAGAATGCAGTCAACATGGTAAAAGAATGCTAATACAGCATACCTCATTTTTTTTTAACATCTTTATTGGAGTTCTCCCTCCCTCCCACCGTCCCTATCCCACCCCTCTCGTGGTCACAAAGCACAGAGGTGATCTCCCTGTGCTATGCGGCAGCTTCCCACTAGCTATCTAATTTACATTTGGTAGTGCATATATGTCCCTGCCACTCTCTCACTTCGTCACAGCTTACCCTTCCCCCTCCCCATGTCCTCAAGTCCATGCTCTAGTAGGTCTGTGTTTTATTCCTGTCCTACCACTAATCTCTTCATGACATTTTTTTTTCTTAGATTCCATATATATGTGTTAGCATACGGTATTTGTTTTTCTCCTTCTGACTTACTTCACTCTGTATGACAGACTCCAGGTCTATCCACCTCATTACAAATAACTCAGTTTCATTTCTTTTTATGGCTGAGTAATATTCCATTGTATATATGTGCCACATCTTCTTTATCCATTCATCTGTTGATGGACACTTAGGTTGCTTCCATGTCCTGGCTATCGTAAATAGAGCTGCAATGAACATTGTGGTACATGACTCTTTTTGAATTATGGTTTTCTCAGGGTATATGCCCAGGAGTGGGATTGCAGGGTCGTATGGTAGTTCTATTTGTAGTTTTTTAAGGAACCTCCATACTTGTTCTCCATAGTGGCTGTATCAATTTGCATTCCCACCAACAGTGCAAGAGTGTTCCCTTTTCTCCACACCCTCTCCAGCATTTATTGTTTCTAGAGTTTTTGAAGCATACTCATTTTATTGTACTTCACGAGTACTGCTTTTTTATAATAAATACTGTTTTTTACAATTTGTATGTTTGTGGCAACCCTGCAATGAGTGAGTGTGTCGGCGCCATTCTCCTAATAGCATTTGCTCACTTTGCATCTCTGTGCCACATTTTGGTAATTCTAGCAATATTGCACACTTTTTCATTATTATTATATTTGTTATAGTTATCAGTGATCTCATGTTACACTACCACTCACTGAAGTCTCAGATGATGGTTGGCATTTTTAGAAATAGAGTATTTTTAATTAAGGTATGTCCTTTGAAAAATAGACATAATGCAAATGCAAAGTTAATAGACTATGGTATAGTCTAAACATAAATTTTATATATACTGGGAAATCAAAAAGTTAGTGTGAGTTGCTTGATTACGATATTTGCTTTATTGAGGTAGTCTGGAACCAAATCCATGATATCTCTGAGGTATGCCCCTGTAGTATTACGGACTGATTTTAGATCAAATACAGTTAAGTTCTGAGGAGGAACAAGTAATCCATAAGCACACAGTAATCACAACACTAATTATTTTAGTTACTTTGGTTTTTATCCTTCTTCAGCTCAGCTAGTTGTGTACATAGAGAGTCTTATAGACTTATAGATAGACCTTATCTTAAGATCTGATTTATGCTTATCTTACAGAGCGTAGACAGTACCATGGGGACAAAAACATAGTTAAAGGAGTTTTGGCATCCTCTGTGAATTTGCCTGGCATTGCAGTAACCTAAGTAATCACTTTCTGGATCAAAATTCAATGTGATTTCTTCTCGTTTTAAAGCCTCAAATTTGTTCTTTATCTTAACTCCGTTCCTCTCATTGGGTTGTTCATTATCAATTGGCTTCTGATTGAAAAGAAAGACCTGGAAAATATTAAGAAAGAATTGATTTTCTCCAATTAATTTGTGCTCTGTCTTGTTTTAGTTTTTAGGATAAAAAGTTTGAAAATTATTTCATATTTCATTAGTATTATTTTTCAAAATGAATCAGAAAACTATTCTCTTTTGGCTTAGGGAAGATTTTAAACTTTTCCACAATGGAATTTAGCCTCAGAAGTAATATTTTGAATGAATGATTCTTGACCCTAATTTTTCTAATACATAATATTACATATTTTAAACATTTTAAAAAGCACAACCCACTTCAGCATTTTGTTTTCACTTTTTAAAAAATAACAGTACAATTTCCTTAAATAACTGTTCTTTTGATATGGTCTTTATTTTTTATTTTTTATACAACAGGTTCTTCCTAGTTATCTATTTTATACATATTAGTGTATATACGTCAGTCGCAATCTCCCAGTTCATCCCACCACGACTGCCCCCCCTGCCCACTTTCCCCGCTTGGTGTCCATACGTTTGTTCTCTACATCTGTGTCTCTATTTCTGCCTTGCAAACTGGTTCATCTGTACCGTTTTTCTAGATTCCACATATATGCATTAATATACAATATTTGTTTTTCTCTCTCTGACTGACTTCACTCTGTATGACAGTCTAGGTCCATCCACGTCTCTACAGGTGACCCAATTTCGTTTCTCTTTATGGCTGAGTAATATTCCATTGTATATATTGGTACGGTCTATTTGACACAAATCTTTCCTTTCTTCCCTTATCCTCATTTGTGAAATAATCATTAGTAATGCCATTAGTATTTTTAATTCATTTTATGTGAAAGCTCCCAGAGATTCTCATAGGATCCACAACTATTACATTCTGTGAACAGAAATGAATGAATGCATCAAAAGGCACGTATTCAATATTTTTAAAATTGTTGAGAGCATCTCTCTGAGTGTCACCATTTCTAATGAGTGTCTAAATGGCAATGAGATTAGAGTGCCATTGTAGCCAGCTCTTTGGGTATGCCTTTTCTACATCTTTAGTTATTTAGAACAAAGTTCTATGCTAGTTTCTCATGCTTATTTGAACAATATCCAGGTACGTGGAAATAATATTTAATTTCTTTTAACTTCCAGATTTTAGTGTTGAGAAGCCTACACTTAATCTAATTGTGGCATCAAAAACAACTCAAGCACTTTTTGTGTTAAATTTGAATATGGAAAAGTAAAGTGATGGAAAAAAGAACCACTGTAAATAGTTTAAACCCCAGGAAAAAATATCAGAAGTAGTTCTCTTTTGATTTCTCAACAAGTTTTTTTCTTGTTTAGTATTTTAGTTTTCACAAAGATCTCTCATATATTTGCTGTTGCTGGGTACTCATTTTGTTACCGTGCTGATATTCACTCTGGTGTAAAGACCAAATGTCACAATCTTGCAATAGATGGATACATTCTACAACTATAATTTGAGAAATAACCAATTAATGATGGCTTTTATTAATACAATACAGGTGTACTAAGCTCTGACTATACTTATGGATCTATATTAGGTATCATAAGAAATATAAAGGGTATGGCCAATGGCCTTTGTCTGAAGAAGCTGTTCACTTTGAGAAGAGAAAGTGTATTAATATGGAATGTAACATAGGCAATGTCAGTAATAATAAGGCAGCCCAGTGTTTAGATGCAGAGTAGGCAAGACCTATGTTGCATCTGACTTGGCCAGGCAAAGCAGTGGGACTTGAACTGCATGTGTAAGAAGAAATAAGCTTTCTACAGATGGGGAGTGGGTGGAGGGCATTTTAGGCTGGAAGCATAGTATGAATCAGGGCAGAGTGATAGGAATGTAGGTGACAGGTTTGCAAGGCTGTTTGCATTAGAACCCTTGGAGCAGAGGATGTAAGTACATGTATAGACCTATGGGTAGAGGAAGACGGGCGTGTAGTGGAACACTGGAAAGAGTCGGTGGATGTTTATGGAAGCTAGGAGGGTCAGTTGGATATTGAACTTTATTCTGAACCTTATTCTATAGATAGTCCTAAGCCTCTAAAGATTTCTGAGCTAAACAGTTGCCTTATATGAAACAGTTTTTTGTAATATTAATCTGACAATATTTCACAGATTGCTTTGGAAAAGGAAGAAAAGAGAGCTCAGTGAGGGAAGTATTCAATAATCCAGGCACAAAAGATACAGACCAAAAATAGCATGGTGGAGTGGAAAAGATAAAAATTCTAAATGGTGGTTTTAGATTTTTCAGTTCAAGGCAAAGCAGAGAGAGCTATCTTATGAAATTTGTCTGCTGTCTTTCTGCCAGTCTGCCTGTTTATATTCTGATAGAGAATGTATTTTGAGATTGTCCTCTATGTCTTTCATCATTGTTACAAAGGACTGGTCCAGTGACTATTGTGATCCCTGTAAAACTCTTAGCCAATCTGAGGACAAAGAATCTCCCTCGGATGAAAAAAAGTAGAACTATCTGGATGTTGCAAAATATTCCATTTTTAGTAATTTTTAAACCTATTGAACCACACATATTATAATCTACCTCTGAAAGTTTGTGAAATTCAAGAGCTCTGAAGTGTTCAATCCCAGATTTACCCTATTTTATGGGTGACTTTGGACAAGTCATTTAACCTCTGGGTTTTCTCATTTCCCAAACTGGCATGATAACAGTATCCTAGGAAAACTGAATGCAATAGCACATAGAATACTTCACACTGAGCCACACATATATTAAGTACTCAATAATTATTAGCAATTATTAACTTTCAGAAAAGTATTATTTTTGCTTTTATGTCAAATAATTTTGCTTTTCATGTGACACCAAATATCATAGTTTCCCTTATTTGTGGTTTTGCTTTCTGGGGTTTCAGTTATCTGTGATCAACTGCAGTCTGAAAATACTAAATGGAAAATTCCAGAAATAAACTATTCACAGGTTTTTAATTGCCCACAGTTCTAAGTAGGGTGATGCACTCTCTCACTGTATGGCTCCATCCTGCCTGGGACATGAATCATCCGTTTGTCCAATGTATCCCTGCCCATTAGCCACTTAGTAGCCACCCTGGTTATCTGGTTATCAGAATGACTGTCATGGTATCAAAGTACTTGAGTTCAAGTCGCCCTTATTTTACTTAACAGTGTCCCCAGAGCACAGGAGTTGTGAGGCTGATAACTCATATATCCCAAAGAGAAGCCATAAGTGCTTCCTTTATGTGAAAATGTGCAAGTTCTCAACTTTAATAAGGAAAGAAGAAAAATCGTGTGATGAGGTTGCTAAGACCTATGATAAGAACGAATCTTCTATCTGTGTTAAATTGTGAAGAAGGAAAAATAAATTTGTGGTAGTTTTGCTGTCACCCACCTCTTAAACTGCAAAAGTTATGGCCACAGTGCATGATAAATGCTTAGTTAAGAGGGAAAAGGCATTAAATTTGTACAATAAAATATTTTGTGTGTGTGTGAGAGAGATCCACATAACTTTTATTGCTATTGTTATAGTATATTGTTATAATTGTTCTATTTTATTATTCATTATTGTTACTCTCTCACTGTGCCTAATTTATTAAGTTAAACTTTATCACAGGTATGTATATATAGGAAAAAATATAGTATATATAGGGTGCGGTACTATCCGCTGTTTCAGACATCCACTGAGGGTCTTGGGATGTATCCCGAGTAGATAAGGGAACAACTGTATAGTTCATGATGAGTATGTAATTGTTGATAACCATATTGAGCTTCAGTCTCCAAATTATTTTTTAATTCATTATTTCAGTTACTGCAGTAGCAATAACTTCTCAATATCACTTTATTTTGATGTAATCTTGATACAATAGGTACTAATGTTAATTGATTCAAATTAACAACAGTATATGGAGATACTATTTGGTTCTGTTCATGAAACATTCATTGAAACCTATGTACTGTGTTAAATATATATGTCATGGTCCTTGACCTCAAGGAGATTGTAGGCAATAGACACATATGTAAATAATAATTACAGTATAGTGTCATACTAAATATAGGCATAAGGAACAGGATTAGCCCAGTTCATTATCTTGGAACAAAAATGACTTAGCAAAAGAGTGACATGCAAATTATGCTTTTTAGCTATTAATCTATTGAATGCCAGGATTATATTTGTTTTATAGGGTATTGTGGGGTAGAAGTTGGAGAAGAAGTGTATTTGTAAAGCATGGTTATCCAGGAAATGTGATGCATTCATAATGCTCTTATTTCCAAAGTGCTAAAGCAAAAATCTATAGCTAGGACAATAAGAAGTATAACGCTTCAGGTCAAAAGGCAAGATCTAGACCAGTGCTGTCCAATAGAAATAAGATGTTAACCACATATGTAACTGAATTTTCTAATAGCTAGATTAAAAAATATAAAGAAATAAGCAAAATTAATTTTATAACATATTTTATTTAAGCCAATATATCTACAATATTACCATTATATACATGAATTACAAGTAATTCATGGAAGTAATGAGATCTTTCATCTTTGTAAAAATATGAAGTCTCCAAAATCCATATGTATGTCACATTTACAGCGCATCTCAAATTGAACCAGTCACATTTCAAGTACTTAATAGCCACATGAGGTTAATGGCCACTATGTTGAAGAGTACTGGACAGATTCAGACCATGAAGAGCTTGAGCACCCTATTGAAGAATTTAGACTCTTGACCTTTGATAATATGTAAAGTCTACTCATCTGATGAATGTCAGAATTATATTTTCTCTAAGATATTGAGGATATTGATGGCCAGCAAAAATATGTGGACAGGAGACATGGAGATATTTGTATTCTGCTGTTGATCAATCAACTCTAGTCAGGAAGGAAAAGAAGACAAAGTCATACTGAAGGACAAGAGATTTTTTTACCCCAGTTCCCCATAGAGGACACAGTGAGCTTGGCTGGACCCCATGGAGATGGAGAATACCATTACCAAAACCAAGGCATCCTGAATAGAAGTAAAGCAACCTCAAACGTCAGTTTAGGTACTTCCACATCGGTGCTCGAACTTAGATCTCACTATTCCACAATGAGGAGAGGGATAAGCATGTATACTGACAAGGAGTGCTGAAGGAAAGGATCATGTGAGAGAGAGTCAGTATTTGTGGGGAGGAGTGAGCTGTTTTCAGATTATTGTCAGGTTCCTAGTCTTGGGAGAAAACATCTTTAGTGAGAAAGATTAATGTCTTAAGTGAGAAAGATACTAGAGTCCCCCTGATATCTTACCATTTAACCCATATGCCCCAGACCACTCAACTCTTCACTCTTAATGTGTGGAGAGAAGAGTAGTTCAGAGAACCACACCATGTATCTGTCAACTTGTTATCTGACATGATGACTTCAAGCTTAGCACAATGGCCAATAAACTGTCATTAGTTAGACAGTGTGAAGAATAGTGCCTTTGTTCATAGAGATGGGATGATTTGACCCGTTCTTGGGAAAGAAGCCGTGAGACCTCCACGAAGGTTATTTCAACTCTACCAAGAGGCCAATATGTTTCTAGACACATTTCTGGATTTTCAAAATATTTGGGGTTAAGTATTTCTTGGTTTCGAAGGGTGAGAGAAGCATTATTATTTATTTTGCTTCACCAAATGTTGTAGCATGCTGGTTATCAGCTGGGAAGGTCATACATCCTGTTTGGCATATAATATTTTGTTTTAGTTCATTCCAAGTGTCCCTGCCCACACCCCACCCCTGCTCCAGTATTCTATTTAGTTTTTCATGTATCACATTAAAAAAAGTAGTAAGTTATTATTAGTAGTTGCATTAAAATAAGTCAGAATGAATGTATTATTCTTTGACTTTGTACTTCTAGCTTCGGTCGTGGTCCCATCAATTAGTGATTGATATGTATGTATGTATAGTAAAGAGAATTTTTAGCTTTAAAGCTCATGAAATCTTAAGACCAATAATAACCCTCTCTCCTTCCCCAAACCTTTACAGAATTAATCAAACATATCTCTTTGAGGTATTAGCCAGCAGGTACTTGCTGATAAACCAAAGTGTGTGTTGATAGCAAAAGCTAGGGAGCGGTATATCTTTCTGGTTTCGTTTGATAATGGAAAAAAGTACTCAACTCTGTCGCTTCTGCCAACCACTTTGTGCTAAAGCCAGTTGCGCTGTGGCCTGTGTCATTGGCCTCAAGATGCACGAGGTCTCCAAGTAACTAGTTAGTAGAGTCAGTAGAAAATAGAGGAAATTATAGGCTACTTGTATGTGAAATAGGTACAGGAAATAGAGGCTAAGTAGTTCATCATAGAGTTTATAGAGAGCAGTCTGAACTATCTTATAGTAGTTTTGTATTGTAAATCTACATTATTTGTTTCTTGTTTTTTTGAAAGATACTATTAAAGCAGCAGTGAGCTCAAAAAATGCTGGAAAAATAAAATATAAGTTCTACATTTGCATTTCTTAAAAAGATTGATTAAAGCTAAATTAATCACAAATAATTTGTCAACATTTACCACTCTTCATGAGGGCTGTGGTGATGTCACTGGACACATGACAAACAAGAAACAAATCTGCTGAATAAGCAGTTACATCTACTTCAAAAGTTAATAATTGTTTTAAGAAGACTTACCAAGACAATAATTTTACACATGGAGCTGCAGAAATTGCATTTCGTATCACAGTATCATTTTTTGTTTAGATCAAAGAATTATTTTTATAAATGTCACTGATTGTTGATTTCAAGTTTTCTTGTGCATGTTTGAAAAGTGCTAGCATATTAGTTCCATCAGCAGAAAAATTCAGCAGTGTTAAACGATGTCAGTATTATATCAGTGTCATCTGATTTCAAAGAGAAAATAAATTAATTCCAAAAATAATTCAATTTTTAATGCAATTCATTGAATCCACGTAGTGCTTTAAAACTTCATTTAATGAAAGGTGAAATATTTGACCATTATGTAGGTACTATTGCTAATTTTTGAAAATGAAAGTTCTAAACTTTGGTTGCATTTGTTTTGAAATTTTGGAAATCTTTAACTAAAGGATTCAATGACTAGAGTGCCAAAAATGTTCAACTCCTGAAGCTTTAGTGAATTGAAGTTATTGAGAATAAGGCAAACAAAAACATATTGAAATATATGCCTACAAAAACCAGGAGAAGTGGAATCAATTAAACACAGAGAGCAGAGTATAAGATTTAATACTAAAATTACATAATTGTGCTCTGTGATATATCTTGACTTTGGGAAAAACGTATGAATAGAGCTCATAGTTTTAATTGGGTTCATGTCTATTCTGAGAAGGCCTTTGATTTTATGGCAACTAAAGTTTGCTAAATATTCAAATGAATCATAAATAAAAATCATTTAAGGAGTTTTGATTTGTAAACATTTTTCAAAAATATTCTGAATGAAGGTAAAATGATAGTATGTGTGACACAATATTTGAGATAAAATTTTTATGCATTTTAATTAAAAATTGAATTGAGTATATTCTTTCTGCATAATTTGCTCTGAGCTTACCAGTTATCTCAGCACCTGTAGTGAGTGGATTTACAATTAAAACTCTTATGCTCTATGGAGTTGAGTCAATTGAAAGATGTCCACAGACAATTTCAAACTCATTAACCATAAAATGAGTCATTGAGAAAGCTTTTACCAATTTTATGAAAAATTAAAAATAGTAAAACAATATTAAAAATACATTCTTTAGAAAAAATTCCAATGTTACAGTGTAAGAGATGTACAGCCAAGAAATTGACTCAGCAGCACTGTGACTCAGTGCCAAGATTAATTATTCTGCTTATATATTAAAAAAATATTTTTAATATAAATAGCATTTTATTATAATATATGCTATTTATATTAATATTTATAACATTTTATGTTATTTTCATTTTTAGAGTTTTATCTATGAAAATTGTCGAATACATCATTTTATGTCTATCAACATAACAGAACTATTTTTCTATCAAAAATATATGAACTACTGAAGAATTTTTATTACTTTTAGTGCATCCTTTCACTTTCAAAATTGTACAGATTCTGGTTTGAAAGACAAGAGAAATCCTTAGAGCCCAGCTTCCTGACCCTAATATCCTGCTCTGCCTCTTCCTACCTTTGAGAATTTCAATAAACTATTTAAAGTGACTCAGTTTCCTTATTTATAAAAATGGAGATATAACAATGCAAATCTCTTAGGGTTGTGAGGATTAAATGAGCAACTAATTGAATGCTTGTTATCATCATCACTATCATCATCATCTTCTAAAATTTTTAGGAAGGTGGCATAATTTTATAACCTACTTAAAATTAGTGAAAACTAATAAAGTATCCAATGTGTATTGCGAAAAGAGAGAGAGAAAGGAAAATAATGTTAAGTAAAGAAAAAAAAGTTATAAAACACATTTGGAAAAAAATCATTTGGCACTTTTTATAACAGGTTAGTGTTTTTCAGAAATTTTAGTGCTTTTTATTTAAAACGTGTAAATAGGGTTATGTTTTTCTCCATATGTGCAAGATGAATATTTTTATCTCAACATAATAACTATGATAGATACATCCAATGCTATAAGATAATTCAAAAACTCAAATAACTACTTTAAAGTATTATTTATTAAAAAAGAAAAAAATAGCAAATCACATATGGTATTTCATAGTTTTTGCCTAAAAAAAGGATTGCTTGAGTAATAGAGGCTTTGGGAATAGTTACTATTCCTGGTAAAAGGCATAAGATTATGGAAGTTATATTTCTTCTTTGTACATGTTACAGTTAGATAAAATAATGTTTGCAGTAGAAAGGAATACTTTGCAAAATTGTTCCTTGTGTAGATGTCTCAATTCAAAGTAAATTTCTTTTCACTTGGAGTTTCTATTTCTCTTTCTCTGTTACTAAATAAAATATTTGCATTTTACAACTGTAATTAAAATTTACTAGTTTTATATTTTATTTTACAAATCTAACATTTACATGAGCTAAATTTTAAATTGAGGTCTTAATAAAATCTTTAAATAATTAGTGTTCAAAGCAAAAGTGAAACAGAATTACTATTAATTAGAATGCTTATTTATCTATTCCTTTATGGACAGATACAAATTTGGATCTTAGCCATTAATTTTTATACAGAAGAGGCAATTTTAGAGAAACATAGTACAAATTATTTATAAATCTATAGTAAAATGTAGCTTTCCCTGCTAGAACTGCCAGATTGTTGTTGTTGTTGTTGTGTGTGTGTGTGTGCGCACGCGTGTGTGCGTAGGACACTCTGCTAAATTTGAATGTTAGAAAAACAACTTGTAATTCTTTGTATAATTATGTTCCAAGTATTGCATGGGATATACCCATTATAAAAAATTATTTAACTGGAATTTAAATTTAACTGGCTTTCTTGTACTTTGTCTGGCAACCCTACTTTCTTCATCCTATATATGTATATATAAATGTATTTATTCAGATACTTTGGATTTCTTACCTGGAAATATTTTTTTTCAATTGAAGTATAATTGATTTACAGTGTTGTGTTAGTTTCAGGTATAGAGCAAAGTGATTCACTTATACGTACATATACGTTCAGCCTAAGAAATTTGGTGGTATCCTTGATGTCTTTATTCTTCCTCATTCTATATCTAATCTTTTTTTAATATACTAAAATATTGTTTATTTTAGATATTTGGGGGCATTTTTAAGTGAAGTATAGTGTAATTTACAATGTTGTGTTAGTTTCAATTGTACAGGAAAATGATTCAGTTATACATATATATGTACATATATATACTTTTTCAGATTCTTTTCCATTAAAGGTTATTACAAGATATTGAATATAGTTCCCTGTGCTATACAGTAGGTCCTTGTTGTTTATTTTATATATAGTAATGTATATCTGTTAATCCCAAACTCCTAATTTATCCCCTGTCCCACTTTATTCTTTGGTAACCATAAGTTTGTTTTCTATGTCTGTGAATCTATTATATTTCTGTTTTGTAAATAAGTTAATTTGTATCACTTCTTTATATTCCACATATAAGTGATATCATATGATATTTGTCTTTCTCTTTCTGACTTACTTCACTTAGTATGATCATCTCTAGGTCCATCCATGTTGCTGCAAATGGCATTATTTCATTCTTTTTTATGGCTGAATAATATTCCATTGTATTTATATACAGGGCATCTCCTTTATCCATTCATCTGTCGATGAACATTTGGATAGTTTCCATGTCTTGGCTACTGTGAATAGTGCTGCTATGAACATAGGGGTGCATGTATCTTTTTGAATTATACTTTTGTCCAGATATATGCCCAGGAGTGGGATTTCTGGATCATATGGCAACTCTATTTTTAGTTTTTTGAGGACCCTCCATACTGTTCTTCATAGTGGCTGCACCAATTTACATTCCCACCAAAAGTGTAGGAGGTTCTCTTTTCTCCACACTCTCTCCAGCATTTATTATTTGTAGACATTTTGATGATAGCCGTTCTGGCCAGTGTGAGGTGATACCTCATTGTAGTTTTGATTGGCATTTCTCTAATAATGAGCAATGCTGAGCATCTTCTCACGTGCCTGTTGTTCATCTGTGTGTCTTCTTTGGAGAAATATCTATTTAGGTTTTCTGCCCATTTTTTGATTGGTTTCTTTGTTTGTTTGTTTGATATTGAGCTGTAAAAGCTGTTCGTATATTTTGGAAATTAATCCCTTGCTGGTTGCATTGTTTGCAATTATTTTCTCCCAGTCAATAGGCTGTTTTTTCATTTGTTTTTGGTTTCCTTTACTGTGCAAAAGCTTTTAAGTTTAATTAGGAACCATTTGTTTACTTCTGTTTTTATTTCTGTTACTCTAGGAGACAGATCCAAAAATGTATTGCTGTGACTTATGACAAAGAGTGCTCTAAGTTTTCCTCTAGGAGTTTTAGAGTATTCAGTATTACATTTAGGCCTTTAATCCATACTGAGTTTATTTTTGTGTATGGTGTTAGGAAATGTTCTAATTTCATATTTTTACATGTCACTGTCCAGCACCACTTATTGAAAAGACTGTCTTTACTCCATTGTATAATCTTGCCTCCTTTGTCATAGATTAATTGATCATAAGTGTGTGGATTAATTTCTGGGCTTTCTATCCTGTTCCATTGTTCTATGTATCTGTTTTTTGTGCCAATACCATACTGTTTTGATTACTGTAGCTTTGTGGTATAGTCTGAAGTCAGGGAGCATGATTCCTCCAGCTCTGTTTTGCTTTCTTCAGATTTATTTTGGTTATTTGGGGTCTTTTGTGTTTCCATATAAATTTTAAAATTATTTGTTCTAGTTCTGTGAAAAATGCCATTGGTAATTTGATAGGGATTGCATTACATCTATAGATTGCCTTGGGTATTTTGAGTCTTCCAATCCAAGAACACTGTATATGTTTCCATCTGTCTGTGTCATCTTCAATTTCTTTCATCAGTTTCTTACAGTCTTCATAGTATAGGTCTTTTGCCTCCTTAGATAGGTTTATTCCAAGAAATTTTATTCTTTTTGATATGATGGTAAATAGGATTGTTTCCTTAATTTCTATTTCTGATATTTAGTTGTTAGTGTATAGAAAAAATCTTTTGATATAATGTAATATCCTCCACATACATACCACCAAGGTTACTTTAACCCAGTATTTAATACTTGTAAAAAAAAAAAAAAAAGGAGTGGCTGGGTGAGAGAGATTAAGAAAGACAGAGCTATTGATGGACTACAAAATCTGTTCAGCTGTAATTTTAAAACAATTTGGATAGTTTAGATAAATAAGCTTACAAATTTCCTCTATGGAAGAAAATAGACACAATATTACATTGAGAACATAAAAGCAAATAAAGCCTCTATAAGCTAATGCTGAATTGTAATTCTTTGGAACTTGATAGAATATTCTTTTAACAAAACTAACGTGTGAAAATGTATACATTTCTATCTATAAGAAATAACGCTAGAATACATTAAAGTAAAGAAAATCATAGAGGGACGTTTTTACCATACTTTCCCAATTCCCTCACAATTAAGCTCTTTTATACTTTTAATTGATGAGTACACAGTATGTTTATATAATAGTAAATTTAATTGCTAACTGAAATTTAGAAGCCATCTATAAAACCAAATTAGAACAGTTTTCAAATGAGCAGCTGATTGAGTATTCATTTCAAGTAAAGGTTAATTCAAGATTCACACATTTCACCAACATAGTAATATTTGTAAGCATAAAAATATAGCCTCCAAAATTATGAAAAGCAATTTTGTTTTTTACCTCTTGAACTTGGTATGATTATCCACCTAACAAAAGAGAATCAATTTTAAATAAAATTGAAAAAGACTTGTGTTGCTTTATTTTGATTTCTTTTGTGTAAATCTTATAACTTTCTTTTATCAGTATTATAATTTTAGAAAATTAAAACATATTAAAATATATTACATTTCTAGTAACAGTAATCATCAAATATAATTCAGAAGGTCTTGAAAAGATATGTGTTCGATATATATGAGAACTGTCAAAGCATTTTCAGAATTACAAAAGAAGACAAGAATAATAAATATACTTTATTATAATACAAAAAGCACAATAACTGAATACTGGAGACATCAGTAGGTATGATAAGTTATTCAATAAGTCATAAGTTCTTATAGCTTAAAAAGTTCAGTAGATATTTGGATGGTTGCTTGTTTTGTTTGGTCAAACTTTATAGACTATTCTACAATTCTACAATTCATCTGAGAGAACTAATGGGTGAAAACAAAAAAAGTACCTTTTTGAAAATAAATGTTTAATGAGGTAAAGCTGACCTTATTACATATTATAACAAAATGAATGTTCAGTTAATCAAAACAATATTGCAAGAGTTGACTCTATGTTAACATTTCATCCAAAAAAAATGTGAAAAAGAATGTGGAATTGGAATAAATAATTGATTATTTTAGGGAAAAACTTTGGATAACTACTGTTCATTCACTGTACATAACAAAATAAAAGAGTTATTAAAGTCCAAATTTTTAAGAAAAATAACAATCTAGAAGAAAATGGAAGTAATGATCTTACATTAAGGAAAGTTTCTCAGTTAATGAATATCAAAGGAAGAATGCATAGAGTTTTTTATCTAACAAAATTACACTACATAAAATATACACAAAATATGATATACATAAAATATAATACAAAAATAAATAGCATACCCAAAAATAATATACATAAACTAAATAAAATAAATATATACATAAATATGAAAATAAGAATACATATCAATGGTTAATAAAATAAAAAATCTAAAATAAAGATAATAATGCAATAAATCATAATACACAAAATATAATCTATGGTACACATAAAACATTTGCATAGCTAAAACAACTGAACACAAAGACAATGTTTACAATAACTTTGGTGGAGATTCAACTCCCTTAAAAACAGCCTTCAGAACTGAGATGAAAATCACCAAGAATCTTAGATAAAACTTGGCAAAAGATGCAAATAGACACTTCATATGGAAAAACAAACATGTAATATGTTCAATATAACATATAACCAAAAATTAGAATTAAAACAACAGAGCACCCTCCTCCCACTATTTTTTGCTCATAAAATTAATAAATATAAGCCTAGGATTGTTGACAGTGGAATAAAAGTGATAATCTTACATATTACTTGTGGGATTTTAAGTTGGTTTAAACTTTCTGGAAAGAAAGTTGATCATTTTATTGAGTCTTTTAAATATTCATACATTTTGAGTAAGTTCATTTCTTCTAGGAATGTATTCTAAAGAAATCATCAATCAGATATGCCGATATGTATTTACATGACATAGATTTTCATGACAGTTTTAAAAATAATGTCCAAAATTGGAAATGACTCCATTCCCCAATAGAAGGGAAATGATGAAATAAATATCAAAACATTTATGTAACATATTTTGAAGCAACTAAAAGAGTGCTTTCAAAATTATTTAATAATATGGAGAAAAGCTCATGTTTTAATTAGAAGTCAAAACAACAATTCAGCCAGTCTCTTAAATAGTTAACGTCAGGTCCAGCCCTCCAATAAGAATTAGAATTCCATGCTTTGTTACATTTTTCCTACTGCCATACCTGCAACAAAATGTATCCATTACAGCTTCGGAATGACAAGCAGTTACCAAATGGAAAGCCTGGAATTCATGTTTTGAGGACTACGAAACAAGAGAAACTTGTGGAATACTATCAGTGACCTCAAAATTAAAATGAAAATAAACAAGCTTTATGTGTTGTCAAACGAAATTTGCAGGTAATTTTGCAATTAATAAGGGCAAGAGGGAGATTGCTAAGGATTACATTTTGAAGTCTTCACATATCTCTGATTCATTTAAAAATATTTTATGGAAGAATAAAAGAGACTTTTTCTCAAACACTTTCTCTAGAAAGCCTAAGTGTTTATAGATAGCTGCTGGTCTGGATTGTATTGTTATTCTTGTGGGTCTCCCTCCTGCTGATTGATGATGCATGTGCACTTAGCAAGTTGGCAGATTTCCCTTTAATTTTTTTTAACATCTTTATTGGAGTATAATTGCTTTACAATGGTGTGTTAGTTTCTGCTTTATAACAAAGTGAATCAGTTATACATATACATAT
>NC_041225.1:57644532-57672881 GCF_002837175.3 Physeter macrocephalus
GCCCCTAGGTTCTTCATGACCATTTTTTTTTTCTTAGATTCCATATATATGTGTTAGCATACAGTATTTGTTTTTCTCTTTCTGACTTACTTCACTCTGTATGACAGACTCTAGGTCCATCCACCTCACTACAAATAACTCAATTTCGTTCCTTTTTATGGCTGATTCCCTTTAATTTTAAGGGGACAACCCAGCATCCCCAAATAGACTGATTTTATACTTAAATACTGAAATAATTGTTCTGGGAATGAGGTAGACACTTCAGAGTCTCTTAAGTTTCTTTATATTCCACTGTTTTATTTGCTAAGAAGATTATGAAAACTCTGCCAATACAATTGGTAAGAAGCTAATTAACAATGAATGAGGATCGTCGATTGAGAGATATTGTTATGTAAGCAAATAGAACAATGCCAGGCGACATCGTTTATTATACAGTGTATGCCTGAATTAAAATTTCATGTGATATAGTGCATGCAGATTTTCTAGAATACACAGGAATGTTTTACAAATTAGAACCTTTATATAGTGTGCTAATAAACTCTGAGAACAGCAAATCAATAGGATATTCAAGCCAAGCAAGAGAGTTTCAGAGAAGGACAAAGTATTAACCTTAAATGTGAATGCATTTCCATTTATAAATTTAGCTTAAATCAATTTGTGTCTAATTTCCCTGTAATTATATCCTGGTATTTAAAAATCATAAATACATTTTTAAACCCTTTTATTGACATTGTAATGATCCAAACTTAATTCACAGTGGCCTTGGTTATGTTTTTAGTTAGATGATAGCAATTAAGAACATAATGACTACAACTTGTTCAGACTACAGGTGTATCAGCAATGAAAACTGCTTGTAAAATTTTCAGCTCCTTGGATCCACATTTTCATGTTTGGTTTTCCAAAGGCATCCCTTCAGTTCTTTTTTCCTTGAGATATGATTCATGTACCATAGCATTTATATCTTTTTAGTGTTTTTAGTGTATCCACAATGTTGGGTAGCATCACCACTGTTTAATTTCAGAACATTGTCACCATCCCCCAAAGAAAGCCCACACCCATTAACAGTCACTCCCCATTACCCCTCTCCCCAACCCCTGGCAACTACGAATTGACATTCTGTCTCTATAGATTTTCCAATTCTGGACATCTTATACAAATGTCATATAATATGTGGCCTTTTCTGTTTGGCTTTTTCCACTTAGCATAATGTGTTCAAGGTCATCCATGTTGTAGCATAAATCAGTACTTTATTTCTTTTTATGGCTGAATAATATTTTATTATAGAGATTTATTACATTTTGTTTAGCCATTCATCAGTTGATGAACATTTGGGTGGTTTGCACTTTCTGGCCATTATGAGTAGTGTTACAATGAACATTTGTATACAAGTTTTTATGTGGACATATGTTTTCAATTCTCTTGGATATTTATCTAGGAGTGGCATTCCTGGGTCATGGGGTAATTCTACATTTAACCTTTGTGGGATTCCCAAAGAATTTCCTAAAGCACTGCATTCTTTTACATCTCACCAGGCGAGGTATGAGGGTTCCAACTTCTCCACATACTAACACTAGTTATTGCTTTTCTTTCTAATTATATCAATCCTATTCTTCATTCTTAAATAAAAAATCCAATTAATCTATTAGAGTATCCTTTTCCATAATGAGACTGACTATCCTAGAAAACTCTTAATGATTATAGCTTTTTCTTCAACTATTGTTTTCATCATTTTGAGCAATGGAAATTGTACAACCATATTATATTTATATTTGAATTATTAGTTTTGTACATTTATTTAACTAATACATTTATTAAAAGATGAGATGATACCTACTTGTGTATCACACATGAAAAACCTATCATTCTTAGAAGACTGTTGAATTCCAGAGCCTAGGTGTTAATTCCAGTTTTGCAGTTGTCTACTTATGTGACCTTTGACAAGTGAAATAAATTATTCTTTGCTTCATTTTTTATATCTGTGAAAAGGAGAAAATGCTACACACTTGAAGTGAAAAGTGGAAATTTCATGAGTACATTGGTTTCCTAATGATGCTGTTACAAATTAACACAAATTTGATGGCTTAAATAATGTGCATGTATTATCTTACAGTTCTAAAGGGGGTATTTTGACATAAATCTCACTGGGCTAAAATCAAGATGTTGGCAGAGCTGCATTCCTTTCTGTAGGTCTGTTTGCTTGACATTTCCAGTTTCTAAAAGCTGCCCCATTCCTTGACTCATGGTCTCCTCTCTCTGTCTTCAAAAACCAACAAGGGCAGGTAGATGCCTTATACTTTTATCTCTCTGATCAACCAGAGAAGGTTCTCCACTTGTAAGTATGCAGGATTAGAATGGACCCATCTAGATAACCCAGGATAATCTCTCCATCTCAAGGTCCTTAATTTAACCATATCTGCAAAATCATTTTTTCCATATAAGGTAACATGTTCACAGGTTCTAGGGATTATGAAATGGACATCTTTGTAGGGTCATTATTTTGTCTATCACAATGAGATAATATATGTCTCATGACACATCTGGCACACAATGCTGGATAAATATTATTTTCCCTTTTTATTGTTTAAAATAGGTACTGAATGATAAAATGACAATGGACAACAATTCAACTGTGCCAAGGAGATAGATGACCAAATCTGAGAAAACTATACATAAAAACTTAAAATACAAACACTATTATTCTTCCAGAATAATTCCTGCTGTGGCATATTAGTACAGCTATGTAACCTTCTATTTGCCAGATAAACATCTTGGCATTAAGCAGTTGAAGTATACTCACTGCCAGCCATAGGCACCTCATCTTTCCTTTGGCCTAGCGGCCAAGACATCTCATTGCCATTTGGATAAATTTTGTTTTTGCAATCTGATCATCATAGTCCTTTACCTAAAAACAAAGAGACACCAGAGACAGTGATAGAGGAAGAGAATATTGTCACTCTTCTGAGAAGTAGACTCTTAGCTCTGTTCTCTGTGATGAATGAGATTTTTCCTTCATTTATTAACATCAGTATCCATAACTTCTGAGTCTCTGGTGCTTGATGTGTACCCATAGCTTTCAGGATAGTGGACAAAATAGTGTTTAGGGAGCAAAGACATTATCCACATAGTTGCTAACTTCCCTATTATGAAGTATGAAGTAATTTCTAATTTCTCTCTTGCATCTCTGCTACACACACACACACATCAATACTTTCTTCCAAATAGCTGGTGTAACGGCAAGAAATTTATTACTTGACAACTTTTGTGATTAAAAGATGATTGAATGGCAGTAAGGTATTAAATGTTAATTATCTTAAAAACAGCAATCATTATCATCACCACCATTGTAAATAAGTCTCTGTTAATAAATTAAAATAGATGTTTTGCTTAACAGGAAAATAAAATGTGGTCTCATTGGTGGAGACCAGAGCCGAAGAAAGTCACTTTATTAATAACATTGGAAATGTCAATTTCTCCCTTAGGATTATCTTTTCTCTTCTGTAACCACAGTGACTTTTTGCCTAAGGGAATGAAATCTGAAATTAGGACTAGTCATTTTGTTTCTCTGATCAAAAAAGGCAGTTACAAACTTTCTGAATTAAAAATAATTCTTGATTTTTTAAAAGCAATTCTTGCCCTAGGCGAGCTAGGATTTCAGTCTAATGCCACCCAAATTTCAGTAAAATAATTGCATTGTCAAAAATGACTACAAAAGAAATGATGTTTCCCCTATTTTGTGGACATTTTTCTAACTGTCTCTAAAAACTTGGTCAATATTTGCCAATTAAAAAATATGGTCCTCCCTCCGTATGCTGCAGGGAATTGATTCCAACAGCCCATACCACTTCCTCCCCCGCAAACGGAGGTAGCAAAATCTGTGGATGCTCAAGTCCCTCATATAAAATGTGTCATACAGTCAGCCCTCCGTATCTGCGGGTTAGGTATGTTCCTGAGGAGATCAAAACAGATAAGCATGGAGTTTCTGTATCTCTGAGACTTAGAGTTGGGCACATAGACTCTTTCTAGGTGGGGCTGAGGAAGAGAACTGTGTATTTACCTTGCACACCTGACAGTACAAGGACCAGGCTTGTTTTATTTGGTGGGAAAAGGGTGTGTTGTGTAGCAAGGGGTGAACTGACCTGGAGGAATTGATAGCGTCAGTTCAAGTCTGTTTGCCTCTGAAATCCTTGCTGCTGTTGACATCTCTCCTTTGTTGTCAGTCTCTAAAATAAATTAAAGATTTTTTTCCCTCGAGAAAAGAAAGCTGTAATTCATGCTTCATGTAAGTCAGCAAAAAAGTTTCTGCCAAAGGCTGAGTATCTGAAATATCGCAGTAAAAAGACCTAAATCAATAAAGAAGAAAAAGTTAAAAACAAATACATAATAATAATAATTAACAAAAGAAATATTTAAATATATCTGGCAATGCCATATTTTACTGTAAGAGTCAAGTTAAAGGTTGAAACAGAGCTTATAAGAGAGGTATGTTCTATGGTACCCATTAATTTTTTCAGTTGATTATTTATAAGATACTTTTAATAAGAGATATGGGTAAAATCAGAGACTAGGAAGCAAGTAAAAATTACCTACACTTCTAGTATTAGTACAAATTATCATTTGTATTTTGGCATATTTACTTTGTTCATTTCTTTGCAAATTATTATATTTTTGTTTGTAAATTTTCCTTTTGCTATGATTTCAAATGTGCAGAATATTTCCTGAATTTTAAACCAGATTTAGCAAGTGTTAAATTTTGTCTCATTTGCTGTATCGTCTTCTCTCTTCACACGTTTGCACATGTACACACACACACACATCTATTTATGCATAATTATCTGCAGCCACATTCCTATGTAAGCATATTTTTTTCTCAATCATTTGAGAGCCAGTGGGAGGTATCATATCTCTACCCCTAAATACCTATAAAATAAAAACCTGAGCATTGTTACAATACATTATCTAATCCACAGTACATATTTAAATGTTGCCAATTGTCCCAGTAGTGTATTTTACAGTTTTCCTTCCCTCAGCAAGGCATATAAACTAGATCACATCTTGCATGTATTGTACTTATCATGTGTAGTTCATCTCCATTCATCTGCAAAACATCCTCAGCATTTCTATCTTTCTTGACTTTGACATTTTTAAGAGAACAGGTAATAATAATAATAATAATAATAATAAATATAAATATAGAATGTTCTGCACTTTGAGTGTTTCTGGTGTTTCCTCATGATTTGATTTGGGTTTTGCATTATTGTTTTGCAAGAATACCACAAAAATGATGCTGTGCCCTTCTCACTTCTCATACCAGGAGGCACATGACGTCAGTTTGTTCCAGTATTGATAACATGAACTTCGGTCATGTGATTAGGTGGTGTTTGCAAGGAGTCTCCACTATAAATTATTTTCCCATTTACAATGAATCTATAACTTGTGGGTAGGCACCTGAAGACTATGTAAATATCCTAATCCTCATCAACCTCACACTTTAAATTTAGCGAACATTGATGATGATTTCTAACCCTATCATTTCTTCTATATTTATTAGTTGGCATTCTATTGATAGAGATTTCTTACCTCCCCCGTCTGTTATTGATTAGTTTATTCATGTATATTCATATAGATTCATGGGTTTCTATTTTATTCAAAGTTACTTATTATTACTGTATTATTGCTGTTGTGCTCAAGTTGCCTTAGATTTGGCCAGTGGGAACTTTTACAATCTTTTTGCTCACCTCCATGATTTATTGAGCATTCCTTTAATTTGTGGTGAAAATGTTCCAGACCCATGTTGGATTTTCTCTGCCCCAGATCTTTGGTATTAGTATTGGTATTAGTATTTGGTATTCGTATTTACTTCAGTGAGTCCTGGTTCCTTTTACTAGAGAATGACATTTGCAACTAAATTCTGGGGAATAAATGTATTCATTGTTACTGGTGTGTCGTTTCCTCTAGGCCCACTCAGCGGACAGAGCTAGAAAATATATGCATACACACACACACACACACACACACACACACACACACCCCTATACATTTACAGGTGTACATATCTATTCCTCTGTTTATCTGTGTAATAACTGAGTTCATATTAATTCCAGTGCAACACCACGGGGGACCTTCTAGTTTTCCCCCTTTTTCCATATTTGTAACTCCTATTGCCGGTAGTGAGAAAACTGGCTCTTGTTTTCATAGATATGTATTTCTTCAATCCCAGAATCCAGAGAAAGTTGTTTCAAGGCTGTTGCAGGTTATTTTTATTAACAGAAAACCAATCAATCAATAAAATAAATCAGTTGAGTGTGAGTATGTATAGATATACCATCACATTCACCCTTTTAAAGTATACAATTCAGTGGGTTTTAGTATATTCAGTATAGATATAGTATATAAAGTTGTGTGACCACCATCACTATCTACTCCCAGAACATTTTCATCAACCTCCCTACAAAAAAAATCCCATACTCCTTAGCAAGGGTTCCCCATTATCCTCCTCCTAATCCCTGGACAACATTAGTCTGCAGGTAAATAACAGTTCCATAATACACTAGGGGCAGCTCCAATTACTGCAGAAAGAATGAAACAGAAGAAAGAATGCTATTTATGCTCTTGAAAATGCAGAGGCTTCTTGAAGAGCCCATGAGAGAGGAATGGGATCTAGCTAGGTCACATGTTTCAACAGCATCCCAAACAGCTCCTGTGAGGGAATCTAATAAGAGTGAGTTTTCTAGTTTAAAAAAAAAAAAAAAAAAAGTAAAGACAAAGACGCTAAGCTTCCTTAGGGGCAGGTTTCACAAGCTGAAGTAATTCCATAGTAAGGGTAGTCACTGTGAAGCAGAAACAAAAAACCTACTCTTTAGGTTTGGATAAGTGCAGCTCTGAGGTAGCGAATTTCTGAATGTTTTAGGAAGACAGCAATGTCTCAAATACTGTTTCCTAAAATAGGAGACAGGATGTCTCTAGGGATTCAGGTATGATGAATGCATAGTGCCAGGACTGCCCTGATGGATTTGGATTTCACTGGGTGGCCATTTTAATGGTTAAATCTAAAGAAAAATTGGAACAAAGAGGTTGGGGATATTCAGCGGGAAGCACACTTCTTCCCCACACCTGATATTTCCTTCCAGATGGAGAAAGTTCCTCTAGGTTGAAATCCCTGTGCACCCTTCATCCCTGCATTTAATCATCCCAGGGACAAAGGAATACATTAACTGGTGAATTTTGGACTAGGGAATTGGCATGCATGTTTCTTTGCTCCCTGGGAGCAGTCTTGTCCATAAAACAAGAATTCTGCTTTGCTCTTTCATGCTGTGAGTGTTTCAGAAACAATTTCTGCCTTATGTAGCGCTCTGTACTAGTTCTGTGCTGGTTGTGACTTGTCTAATTCTGAGAGTCAATATTCGGAGTACGTTTCCTTAAAGATATAAGCCACATTCTTCACATTTAATTATTCTTAGCTGGTTCTTTTTTTTCTTCATTTCTCAGTTGGTTCAGTTCTTTTGTAGAGATGAGATTTTGTTATTGGACCACCTAAATCCTGTTTTCACTTACTAACATCCCAATGCTGCATTCTCTGAAGCTTAGGTTACTGTGATATCTCTAACCTAATCTTATTTACTTCTTATTTTTTAGGATTATGCCGAGGCTTCTTATCGCATTATTTATTAAGGTGACTGTATGTCTCTATGTTGATGATATAAAATACTTTATCATTGTAATGCTTTTGGTGCAGTGCTAAAAATCTGCAGTGTGACATTGTTGAAACTGAAACTCCCACCTGGTTTATGTTGTTGTTTGGCTGAGTGTGAAAATAGAAATATTATAATATTAAAAAAATTTTTTATTTCTTCTTTATACAACTACCGTTAAATTTCTTTGGTTTTCGTTTCACTTATATTTCATCTTAAGTTATGAAACATGCTTATGTGGGGCTTTCACTCAATACACTAAAATCTTTTCTTGTGCTATATAATTTAAATCTAATTATATCCATGCATTTAAAACATTAATCACAGAAATTTATCAGTGTAATATATTCTGCTCAAACTTCTTACTTATTTCTTTATTCTCTGCCTATGTCTCTGCTTTCATTTACTAATTATTTTCTAAAAATGGGGAAATGGTAGTGGTAGGCAGAGACACGCAAAGATAGAGCTTCCTTCTTTTTATCAGTTTTATGGATTATATTCTAAGAACTGAATACGGAATATATTCTCAGGATAGTCCATCAGTGTATGATTTTGATAAAATACCGTTGTGTATAAAGCAAGAGACACAAAATATTCAGCAATAAAAATAATGAGACTATTTCTTATTTTGAGAGAAATTTTTAGAGTTCTTGAGACCCTTGTAAGTCAATATACAGGAAGAGGCAAGCTCATCCATGTAGATAAAATAGGCAAAATCATTTTGGAAAGCAATTTGGAGGCCTATATTAAGATCCTTAAAAATATGCACATACTTTGTTCATTTATGGAACATTATGCTGAATAAAGTGCTTTTAATTTTTTAAAGAAGACTTTATGCACAAAGATTTTTATAATAAAAAAATGTAGAACACCTGAGCTTTTTAACAAAAATAATGGTAAAATAAAGCATGATGTATAAACATAAGAGAATATATTAGCTATTAAATTATGTTAATGAGTCCAGTTTAATATACAGGATACATAAGTCAATAATAAAAGGAAATTATAAATTCACTATGATGACAACAATATAAAACTGAAAAAATCCAAATCTATGAAATATAGAAGTATTTAGAAGGAAAAAGATAAAATATTTACAGTGGCTGTCTTAGAAATGTTGAATAAATATAATATTTTTCTTGAATTTTTAATTTTTCAATCACAATTTCAATGACTGTGGACTGTCACGTGAATAACATGACAAACCCTTTTTATTTTAAAATTTAATGTACAAATAATAGTAAATGTACAGATATCAAAATGACTATGTATGTAATTTCTTGGATTGAGTTAATCCATGAGGCCTCGCAATGGAGTGAAATTTAACTTAAATTTTGGAAGTGGAGGGAGATACAGAGGGCTTAAAAAAAAATTAAGTTCTTATTTGATGCTTGTTTAGTAGGTGTTGCTCATAGGAGCATGGGGGAAACAGTATGGATTCACTAGCTTTATTCTTCCATGTGGATTTTTAAAAAATCAACTCTGCAACTCAGGAATCTTTCTAGTTGTAACTATAAGTTTTTATTTGCCTCTGTAAAATCTTGTTTATACCCTTTACATGTATTTTTTTCTCTTGCTTTGTATGCCATCTTTTCTGTTAAATTCATTTTTCCCTTGAGGATTTGATTAGTCAGCCCCTTAGAGAAAGAATTGAAATAGTAAATAAAGGCATCTTGAGATCCGAAAGGGGGTGATTTACATTAATAAGAATTCTCTTTCCTACCATATGTGGAGGTGAGAACAATATTCTTAAGTGCTACAACTTCTAAAGCACTGCCTAACACAAATAATAAATACAAATATTACAATAGTGTATGAACTATCAAAGAAAGTACTCTATATTCTCAAACTCTAGAGGTAATCTTTACATGATATTGTAATCCTATAGGATAAAGTGTGTATGTATGCACATGCTATATATGATACATATCATTATATTTAATTTATAATATCAATATTATTACAGCATACATACTCTCCTCTAAAACATATTTTATTAAATATTTCATGTTTTTTTCCTCAAGTCAAAGTACATAGGGCATCTTCATCCTCCTTAAAAATTATATTGTGTACTATTATGAGAACGAGCCATAATTAGTTTTCTTTAATTTTTATTGATGATCATTTAGATCATTTGTCAATTACTGCTTTTTATCTATTAGAATCTTGCAATCACTGTCCTTGTATATATGTCTTTGTTCTGATTATATTTGCAAAGCAGGAGCATTAAATATAATTGGGACGTGGTTATTATTGAGTTAAGCTTGTGTTATACAAGTAAAGGGTAGGCAATATATCCAGTGACAGTAGAGATAGGGCAATACAAATTGATCTGTCCTTAGAATTGCCCTTACAGGAATTAGATTGTAAGAGAATGGTCCAATCAGAGAACTAAGAAATATCACTGTGATCATCAATCAAGAGAATAATGGTCATGATTATGATGATAAATTTTATTAAAAGCTTACGATGTGCCAGTGAATAAGTTCAACCATCTTACATAATTCCTACCAAAACCCTATTAAGAAAATAATACTATTATGCCCATTTTGCAAACGAAGCAATTAAGGTAAATTAATTCGACACAGGTCACCTAGTGGAATCTATTTTCATAGCAAGAATTCAGTTTCATCATATATAATCCCATGAACAAGTGTACCAGTAAAAGTAGAGAATGAATAGAGAACAATGTAGAACAGTGTAGAAAAAGTAGGACAATGAATAGAAATATCTGCACCCCAAGTCCTTGCTGAGGTTGGTCTCTAGCTATTGAAATGACTCTGGTTACAACCGTAATGAGTGACATTGTGAGAAATGAAAAAACTCTAGGCATTGGGTCAGGGCCACTCAGTCTTTTCACCTCCACAGACTCCTAATTCAAGGTGATATTTTGCTGTTTAAATGAGCTTAAGTATATTCAAATGCTTTGTAGTGTATAAAATGGGGAAGTGAGAAAATTATGAGATTGTGATGATTATGTGTGTTAATTATTATGAGTTTCATTTATTTCAGTTAGAAAATCATAAATGTCCAAGAAGGTAAAGGACAGTTGAGCCAATTAATTATATCAAAGTGTTCCATGATAAAGTCTCTTGCTTATATCTGAGTACATAAAGGCTGAAACAGGAAGTGGGAGAAAACCTATAGAGGAACTGAATCACTACTCTTTCTTTAATTTCTTTAATTTTGCTACTACCCAATGATGGCTTCTTTAGATTAGATCACATATTATTTCGGCCACTTGAACAATTTTGCAGTGGACCAATAGTGACTGAAATCAGTTTTAAAAAGCAAAATTCATGTATTATAAACTTCCAGGACAACCACTTAGATATTAAATCGAAACATTTGTTCACTGTTGATTTCATTCTTCTCTCTTACCTTCCACAGTGGTAGGGTCAAGTTTAGCTGATTTTTTACCTCGAAAGTCTCACTTAAATCTGTCCCTTCTTTTCTACCATGATTAAGAATTCCAGGGGCTTCCCTGGTGGCACAGTGGTTAAGAGTCTGCCTGCCGATGCAGGGCACACGGGTTGGAGCCCTGGTCTGGGAAGATCACCCATGCCGCGGAGCAACTAAGCCCGCGAGCCACAACTACTGAACCCGCGTGCTGCAACTACTGAAGCCCGCACACCTAGAGTCTGCGCTCCGCAACAAGAGAAGCCACCGCAATGAGAAGGCCACGCACTGCAACGAAGAGTAGCTCCCTCTCACCGCAACTAGAGAAAGCCCGCGTGCACCAGAATTCCACACTGATGACAGAAGATGCAAAGTATTCTCCCACCACAACTACTGAACCCGCGTGCTGCAACTACTGAAGCCCGCACACCTAGAGTCTGCGCTCCGCAACAAGAGAAGCCACCGCAATGAGAAGGCCACGCACTGCAACGAAGAGTAGCTCCCTCTCACCGCAACTAGAGAAAGCCCGCGTGCACCAGAATTCCACACTGACAGAAGATGCAAAGTATTCTCTCACTCTGGGGTGGGACCCAGGGAAACCAGATAATTTACATTGAGGTAGAAATGAGGCAAAGGACATGTTTCCTAATTAAGGAACACGAGGGTTGAAGTTGGTAGAGAGGGATTTGAGGGAAGGTCAGAAAGAAGCTTCCCTGATCAACATCCCAGACCGCCCACCCCACCCCCCCGCCCATGGTTCCCAGGTAAGGAAGTGGCAAAGAGCCAAAAAGTGGTAGGCATGAACTTCTATGAAGTTAACATGTTTCAGATTCTCAATGCTTGTTGCTCATTACAATTAATATTATCTTTCTATGACTCTTTATAAGGATACATCTGGTTTAAAGGCCCTCAGAAGAGAATTTGTCTTGGGGTGTGGGCAGAAGGGATATGGGTGTGGCTATAAAACAGCAACATGAAAAAAAAAAAGGGACTTCCCTGGCTGTCCAGTGGTTGGAACTCTGCGCTCCTGCTGTGGGGGTCATAAGCTTGATCCCTGGTTGGGGAACTGGACCCCATGTACCGTGAGGCATGGCCAAAAAATAAAAACAGAACACCATGAGTGATCCTTGTGGTGATGTAAATCGTCTGCATGTTGACGGTATCATGTCAATGTCTTGGTTGTGATATTTAACTGTTGTTTTGCAACATATTGTCAATGGGGAAACAGAGTATCTATCTGTTTTCTTACAAATGCATGTGAATCTATAACTGTCTCAAAATATTCAAAAAAAAAAAGAAGAGAGTTTGTCTTGGAATGTGAATCTCTCTCTCTCTCTCTCTCTCTCTCTCTCTCTCTCTCTCTCTCTGTCTCCACATATATCTATATATTCATCTCTATATCTATACCTATCTATGTATCTATCTAAGTATATGTCTATGTATGTATGTATATATCTGGTTATTTTTTGTTGGTTTTCTTATTTATTTTTTGATGCTGCTTTTATAGTGACAAATATGTTGCTACTTTGAGCTGCAATATTTTTAAAGCTAAGGAATAAGGAGTAACATCAAAAGAACTGATGAGAGCAAAGTAAGTAATCACCCTTATTCTTTGGCTCATTTCCCTAGTCTCAGTACAGAAAGCAAGCCCTTTAAAGGATAAGTAAAAGCATTATGAGTAGAGGAAACTTTCCATAGACTCTCTCCTAATTGGCCACATTTTATCTGTTGGCTATTTCTATTTCTACCCACTGTAGCATCAGAAAACTGAAGCTTGGGGAAAACCGATGCTTTAGAAATGCATCTGGGACTCACTCAAACTTGATTTTATACATGGAAATGTTGGCCGATTTATCAGATAAGGGCAAGTTAATACCACTACCAAAATGATAAAAACAGCAACCTCCAAGAACTGATACTGTATATTTTCCACTTTTATAAAAATATAGTTTTACCTATAAATATTTAGTTGTGTCTGGAAGAGATCATTGGGAATGACTCCTTAACAGGATTTTTCTCTGGTTGGAGAAGTAAGCTTTTCCAAAGTGTGTGGACCTTCTTTGAGCTGCCATGGCTACGTCTGACATTCCTTTTTGTGTGCCTGTCAAGTTTTCTTCAAGGAGCTTAGGAGTGCTTGCTGGGAGAGTATACATGGGAGTGGCAGCAAAGAAAAGAGATAAAGAGAGGGAAAGAGGGGAAGGTGGAGAAGGAAGAAAAATCTGTGTCTTAAACATTCTCACAACTATTTCATTGGAATTACTTTTCAGATGAAAATTTGTTATTGAAAAATGGAACCATCTCAATTATCTTTGGTTTTAGTGTTTTTGGTTAAATTATCCTGGAAAGAATTTTAAACTTTATGAATACCACTGATTATTTAAAATATCTTTTCCTTTAGCTATACAAAAGTAGCAGTTACATATCCTAATTGTTCAGGTTGAGTCTATGAATCCCATTGACTCTATTTTCCTGTTTAGTATACTCCTAAAGGTATTTGGTACAAGCATCTGCTCACTCTTTCTACCCCTTTCATTGCCCAAGAAGGATACTCGTTTCCACCCTATTTGTTCTCTTTGCACTGTCATTAGACCTTGACTGGAGTTCTAGCAGGGCATGACCAAGGTTAGGAGATGCTTAGACAACACCACAGCAGCAGCTCTATGCATACCAGGCAATCCACCGAGATAATACCTCTTTCATCTAGGAACCTAGGGACCTGATAAGACTGTCAACTAGAGAGTGTGATACAAGGTATAGGGCATTCCAGTTCCACAAGAAAAGTAATGTGATTTACCATGAGGCAATAAAATAGGTACATGGTAATCTTTTGACTGTATCTCTTTACTATAATATCTATTAGGTGTCTGTTACTAGCCCAAATGATAATAGAAAAGATGTAATTGTATGCCATCACTGTAAGCTGTCTTGTATATTAAAAATGAAGATAGAGCTCAAAAAAGAAGAGCCACAGCTCTGTTCACAGACCTTACTTGTAGACACTCCTCTATATGTGCTCCCTAGAAAACAGAAGGTCATGTGATTGAAAGAATTAAAAAAGAGAGTGAGAGACATTAAGGAAGAGAATAAACTCAGGGACAAAGGACAGAGAAACACGGAAGGGTAGTTTCTGATAATTACTTAATTTTATACTGAGTAGAAATAAAGGGATTTTACTGAAAGATATTTTTAACTCATGTCTTACTCTTAGAGTTCTGAGAATTTCATTTTCTTTGACTTGGAAAAAGACCCATTAGTTAATTTGGGGCATAGTAAGGAGAAGAATTCTCTAAAAAATTGGCCTGCCTATATACCTATCGAATAGCCAAAAAATTTGGAATACTGACAACACCAAATACGGGCAAGGAAGTGGAGCAACAGGAACTCCTGTTCATCGCTGGGGAAATGCAAAATGGTGCAGCCACTTTGGAGGACAGTTTGGTGGTTTCTCAAAAATTTGAATATACTCTTCCCATAAAATTTCAGAATGATATTCCTTGATATTTACCTGAAGGAGGTGAAAACTTATGTCCACACAAACACATGTATATGGATGTTAATAGCAGCTTTATTCCTAATTACTAAAACTTAAAGTCAACCATTAGTCCTTCACTAGGTGAATGGCTACATAAACTGTAGTACATCCAGATAATGGACTACTATTACATACTAAAAAGAACCATCAAGCCATGAGAAGATGTGGAGGCATTTTAACCTCATATTACTAAGCAAAAAGACAACATACTCTAACTGATTCACTTTGTTGTAAAGCAGAAACTAACACACCATTGTAAAGCAATTATACTCCAATAAAGATGTTAAAAAAAAAAAGACAACATACTCTATGATACCAACTATATGACACTCTGGAAAAGACAAAACTATGGAGACATTAAACTGATCTCTTGGTCTCCAGGGGTGAGGGTGGGGAGAAGGGATGAATAAGGAAAAGCCCAGAAAATTTTTAGGGCAATGTAAATGCTTTGTATAATATTAAAATTATGGCTATATATCATTATACATTTGTCCAAATCTATAGAATGTACCACAGCAAAAGTGAATCAGAATGTAAGCTATGGACCTTGGGTGATTGTGATGTGTCAATACAGCTTCATATTTGGTAGCAATGCAGCCTGGTGCTAATAATCAGGAGACTATGCAGGTATGGAGTCAGGGGGTATACGGAAAACTTCTGTATCTCTCATTTGGACCTTGGGTGATTGTGATGTGTCAATACAGCTTCATATTTGGTAGCAATGCAGCCTGGTGCTAATAATCAGGAGACTATGCAGGTATGGAGTCGGGGTATACGGAAAACTTCTGTATCTATCATTTAATTTTGTTGTGAATTTAAACTGTTCTAAAAAATAAAGTCTTAAGAAAATAGGCCTATGTATATACCTTTGATACAAGAGTGGTCTTTCTTTAGCTGAGAATTCCATCCTCTTCAACACTGTCACCATTTTGGGGTTGGAATCCTAAGGAGGAAAAAGAGTTAATGAGAACAATTGCTTAGGGATATTTTCTGAGTACTTGGAATGATTTATGTTGTAAATAGCTTATTCTTACACCCTCTAATTACTACCTATTTAGTTATTTCTGCTTTCTTTTCTTATTTTCTAAAATGTGAACGTCAAATTTTGAAAGTCTAAAGGAAAGAAAATGGTTCAGGAAAAAATTTTGCTTTCCCATACAAATATCTTTCATTATATCATAGAAATAATTAAATCTTTGAACATAAAGGAGAAGCAATTAAAAAATACACTTGTATTCATTGATTGAAAGCAAGATATCGTCACTTATATCCTACTTCCCTCATCTGTGAGAGGTATCTTTTTAAAAAAAATGATGCCAGGGCTTCCCTGGTGGCGCAGTGGTTGAGAGTCCGCCTGCCGATGCGGGGGATGCGGGTTCGTGCCCCGGTGCGGGAAGATCCCACATGCCGCGGAGCGGCTGGGCCCGTGAGCCATGGCCGCTGAGCCTGCGCGTCCGGAGCCTGTGCTCCGCAATGGGAGAGGCCACAACAGTGTGAGGCCCGCGTACCGCAAAAAAAAAAAAAAATTTGGAGGTGAATGAATGGTCTTGACAGACCGGTGGCATCTTTAGGGAGTATGCAGTGGACGCTTGTCAGCAATACCCATAGAGGGGTTGGTGTTTTAAGTTTAGCTGTCTGGCATAATGCATATTATGACAAAAGGGATGCATTGATTCAGTGACCACATGCTGGATCTCATCAACTTTCCCCTAAACCCTGTGATTCATGCAGAGACCACAACCCTATTGCCGTTAGTAAAAGATTCTCTGACTGATTATTTGGGATTTTTCCACTTTTAGTAGGTCTTTTTATCAACATTAATGCCACAACAATTATGGGGTCTGCTTGAGGGTAGAAATGCCTATTTGTTACTAAATATGTTGAAGGCTGTTATGGAGATGAATAAGAAAAGAAAAAACCTCCATAGTTTGAGAATAGCTGATGTTTCACCCAGTTGCCTACGAAGAATGCCAGATTTTCCCTTCGGAGAGAATTTCACTTTTATTTAGGAAATCACCTTTTTTGAGTATGAAAAGGTTGCGCCTTAGGGCACTGTGCAGAGAGGGGGAAAAAAAGAGGAAGGATACAAAAACAAAACACCTTACTCTGCAAGAACAAAAAATAATAGCTCATAATAGCTTGCAGGTTTTGGCTGGTAGGCCAAAGGCGAGAGGAATCAGGAACTGGAAAGAGGAGGATTGGATAGAGGTCTAAATCAGTAATTTTCAAATTAACTGCACATAAGAATCAACAAGGGGAACTTAAAACTACTTATTTCTTGGGATTGACATGTATACACTGATGTGTATAAAATGGATGACTAATAAGAACCTGCTGTATAAAAAGACAAATGAAATAAAATTTAAAAATTCAAAAAAATAAAAACTACTTATTTCTTAGTTTCAGTCTGCAAAGATTCTAATTTGCTTGGTCTGGGTGGGGCCCAGATAACAACATTTTAATAAAATCTCTCCAGCATTTCTAATTCTCATCCAGGGAAGAGATTCGCTGGGGAGAAATTGACCATGGCTGAATGGAGTATATGGAGGAAGATGAACGGTAAGGAATCCCCAAAACTGGCAAGAGCAAAGGAGCTTTAAAATAAGAGCCGGATAATATTTAATCTTAAAATTATTTGTTGTTCTATCTGTTCTATCCTTCCCCTGTGCTGATGATCTGTCTTTGGTGAGCTGTGTTACATGCAGCAATCTTATATTGATGGGGCTTTGGGGAATGGGAGTGAGGGTCCAGTCCTGGTTAGAATTGGTGCCAGAAAAAGAATGGCCACTGTAAGAGTTGAAACAAGAGGTCCAGAGCGATCAACCATGGAACAAGAGATAATCAGAAGAATATAAGGTGCTTGGTATGCCTCAGAAATGCTTTTAGGGCTCTGGGCTTTCCACCATATATGGCATGAGTTCTTGGGATTCATTATTTGGAAATAATTATCTCAAAGGTGGGAGGACTTGGAGTTAACCTCTTGATAATATCAAGAGTCAATATGAGTTTAATAAATTTTTTATGCACTTGTTAGATGAGATTAGCAGCCACCTTGAGGAATCCTTATTTGAATCCAGATTTTTAAAAGCTATGTGATCTTGAGTACATTAATTCTACTCATTTCTTGCATATGTAAAATGGGGATAAACAGTGCATTTTTGAGGGTTAGGCATGATGTCTGCAGGACAATTTGGGCCAGCAATTTTCCTGTTAGAAATTTATCTTGCGGAAATAAGCAGACAGGTATGAAAAGGTATATGTATAATAATAACCTTCTTGATGCATTTTTGGACAGCAACAAATTAGAAGTATTTTCCATGTTCGACAATAGGAGATAAGTTAAATAAATTGTAGTGTAATCACATGAAGAAATGCTCAATATTTATTATGAATGACTATACATGTCAATATTTAGTGACAAGATTTCCATATTGTTTTTCATATTATTGTTACATGACAAAGAAGTTTATGAAATTGTCCAATCTCTTTTGTGTATTTGTGTATGTATGTGTACATGTGTGCATGTATATATGCATGTATGTAGAAAAATGTCTGACAGGATATATATAGCAATGGAAAATAATTATTTTGTTAGTTTTATATCATCTTTCTTTTTAAAATTTAATAAGTTATTTAAGGCAGCAGAACAATAACCCTGCCACAAAACCATTCACAAACAATTGTAACACAGTAGATATGGCAGTGTGCTTTTTGAAATGTGATTGTGGAAGATTTGGGTATCTCTAAGGTGATGAAATTCTGATGGGCTTTTTTTCTTACTTCTTTTTTCTATATGGTCTATTTTTTTAATGAACATGACTATGTATTACTTTTATAATAAGAAAAAACAAAATTATTTTTATTTTGAAAAAACAAAGGTATACATTCAGTACCTGGCAAGATACTAGAACTCAGTGTATATTTGTTATAATTATCATGGGTAACTAGTAAAGGTGAGGTAATTTGCTTTCCTATCAGTTGACAGAAGTCATAAGATTGACTTAGCTCATGGATTTTAAAGGTGTGCTAGCAAACGTGTATTATCCCTAGAAAATTTAAATAGATCCTCCTTCAGGAGTGGAAATAGGTATTTGCATTTCATTTGGTCTAGAAAAATCATATGGGAATGTTATTTTCACTGGACTGAAAGCTGTATTGTTAAAATGCTTTCCAAAACATCCTAAAATTTTCCTATAAATAATATATTTTTTATGACGAATCATAATGATCTAATTTCCCGAATGCGTTGTTAAGGGTTGGTGTCGTGGTCACAATGCTCTCGGTCATTCAGTAATTCACCATTGCAGGTACTACATACCCTGTCTGTAGGGTTTGTATGCTCTTTTTAGGTTTGAGTTTCTAATGTACTCACTGAAGAACCAGCCTAAAAATAGCAAACGGAGCCTCTCTGTGCTTATCAGATGGCTGCAAATCCTTTGGAAAAATGCGTGGGAGAGAGAGCTGCCAGGTATATTCTCTCTCTTAACTAGGGGTAAGGCTAAGACCGAGGGGCATGAATCTAAGAGAAAGGAGCTGGCTGCTTCCTCATCCAGAAAGCGTTCCCTTCTGACAACCGGATTCGAAGCGGAGGCTCTGCAATCATAGTCCACTTTTTCCCAGACAGCCTCTCTGGGCAGAAGGCCCACTGCCTGATTAATCTTGCCTTCCTCAGAACAGTAGGGAATCAGCAAAACACTCAATGTGGAATCCGTGTCTGAACTCACATGCTATTTGGGGCTCAGAGGGCAGGTAGACTGGGACCTCTGTGTGGGAGCATTTGTTCTGAAGAGGATGATGTATTGATTTTGCATTTTAGAGGTTCTCTTGCTTTGAAAGCTGACGGAGGTAATTTAAAGGATATCAATTAAGGATCTTCACATCTGACTGCAAATAATTATGATCTGGGAATCCTTTAAAAAATACAGATTTAAGCTGCTGATTTTCCTACCTGAGTGAAGCCTTCCTGAGTCAGAATCCCTTGGGGTAGGGCCCAGAAATGATTATTTTTAATAAACTATTCCACTGATTTTGATGTACAGTCAGGTTTGAAAATCATTTCTTAATCTGTCTGAGATAGATAAATAAAAAATCTGTAGAAGAATAACATAACAAGCTGAAGGGGAGAGAGGAAACTGAGAAAGAAAGGGTGTGAGGAGGAGACTGAGAAAAATCATTGCTAAAAAATAATAATGGGAAAAAGAGCGAGACATATAAACTTCAAACGGAAGGAAGTATTAAGCACTGCAGCAGGCAGCTGCCAACTGCGATTTGTACTGGTCTAGAAGAAAGGAGCCAGGAAGGAACCAGGAGAACAATGTTTCCTAATCCGCAGGGGCTGCAATTACTCTTGCATTCGTCATTTGTACACTAAGAGTAAATTAATTGTAATAAGACATTTTCACTGAACAAATGTTTCCTGTTTGGAAAATCAGTGCTTCGGGTTGCCCCTCGTTTGATGCTCCAGCAGGAGAGCTGAACGTTATCTTGGGGCAATGTTCTATTCTACCGATGTTATCATTTAATTATACCTCCATCACACACCCAACCTTCTAGGCGTTAAATGAAATATTTCCTAAAAAATGTATGCCTTCAATAGGAACATGTAAAATAGGAAAGTAGAAATGTTTCAAATCCATATGACTCAAAGTACCATCTTATGTCATGGGACCCCCATGGGTAGTAGCAAAAGTCATCATTTTGACTCCTATTGAACAAAATCTAACTCAGTCTGAAAATACTGGGGAATGGAAAAAAATGTCTATTATTAGTTTTAATACGGAAAATGTTTGAGAAATGGAAGTGCTCTTAGGTTAAATGTCAAAATGACAAAAAATCTAAGCTAAGCTAAAATTGCTTTTATAAATGACTAGATAATTCACATGTAAGAAATATATTGACTTCCAAGACTTTACTTGGACTTTCAATCATTCATTTCTGGAGCTCATACATCAAAACTCTACCGTGAGCTCTAGTGGTGTCTTTGCAAAGAAATCTGTGCTCCTCTCATCCTAAAAAACAAGACCTTCCACCCTCTGAGTCTCATGGTCTCTAGGGCAAGACAATCCTAATGACTTCTTTTCATTTGCAAAATGGGCAAAATAGTAGTATCTACTATGTGAGAAATGAGTGAATTAATATGCAGAGTTTGGGAAAATGACACATTGTAAACATTGTACAAGTGTTTGCTGTGACTCTTATAAAGGCTAAGATTCTCCTATGGATTTTTAAGCTCCATGAACAATTTCCCCTCCATTTTCCCATATTTGTTCCTATAACATTCACTGCCTTGTAGCAACACATTTTAAGTGACATAATACTTTGTTTAGTAATAGTTAAAGAGTTGTGTGTCAGGGGTAGTTCCAGAGATCGGTAGTTTCTTATTCTTAATGTCCCTTGGTGCATTTATGTCAAAAAAATTCAAATAGAAATCCTGTCACAGCCTTTGGTTTTAAAGGAGATTGAAGATAACAATGGAAAGCCAATGGAAGGGAAAAATAATTTGAGAGGGACGCAAAGAAAACGTGTCCCTGCTGCAGAATGGCTACCCTCTGATGAGAGTGAGACATCGTAGATGGGACAGAGAGGGAGGGACTTCTCATTTACATCAGAGAGAGACAGGTACAGCCACCAAACTGCTCTCCTCTCATAAGTTGTAGAACTTTTTTTTGATCTTTCTCCACCCCTCACCTATGTCTTTATCCTTTTTACTGTTCTGTTCAAAATTCCCCCAATAATACCCCCTTTTACAATATTACTTTACTACCTAAAGTTCCCACAGACTTCTCCCTTAAACTGTTGCTGTGTCCTCTAGCCATCCCGCCCCCATCTCCCTGCCACAATTAGCTGAACTTGCTCTGTTGTGACACCAGAAACAGAGAATGCAATATATTCATCTTAAACTATGGTCAGAATATCGAAGATTATGCCTCCCAAATACAATGAACACCATGTTTCCTGACAGCAACTGTTTACGAATAATGTATGCCTAGCACCTCTGTTTTTTTTAAGTTAATATGCTACAATTGATATCTGCCTCTATTGCTATGCTTTCCCTCTCCCACTGCCTTGTAAAATTTGTTAGTTTTATTTTTATCATTTTAAATGTCAGTTGTCTTCACAAAACAACCTCCTTTTTATTTAATGGCATCAATTAGAAAAAGAAATTTAAGTCATACATATACATTACAAAGACAGCGTGAAAGGGAGATAGCATAAAATTTTAAGAGTGAGTGCAACTGAAATGAAAGCTTACTACATTTTCTAAAAGAGAATGAGTGCTTTTTTCCATCAAGAAAAATGATAGTACTGATGTATAAGACTTTTATTTCAATATCAATAATTTTTCCCAAGAGAACAAAGTCACTACCTGAATTCTAAGACAGGGAAACACCTTCCAGATATTTCCTGAAAAACAAATTAGAAAACCCAGATGACCTCGAGTATGGTGATGCCTTTTTTTTTTTTTTTAAGCCCTCGTTTCTGTGCGAGGGCTTTCTCTAGTTGTGGCAAGCGGGGGCCACTCTTCATCGCGGTGCGTGGGCCTCTCACTGTCGCGGCCTCTCCCGTTGCGGAGCACAGGCTCCAGAGGCGCAGGCCCAGTAGTTGTCGCGGCCTCTCCCGTTGCGGAGCACAGGCTCCAGAGGCGCAGGCTCAGTAGTTGTGGCTCACTGGCCTAGTTGCTCCGCGGCATGTGGGATCCTCCCAGACCAGGGCTCGAGCCCGTGTCTCCTGCATTGGCAGGCAGATTCTCAACCACTGCGCCCAGGGAAGCCCTGGTGATGGCTTTTTAGATGAAACCCCAAAGGGATGATCCATGAAAGAAGTAACTGATCTGCTGGACTTCGTTAAAATATAAAACTTCTGCTCTGTGAAAGATAGAATTCAAGAGAATTAGAAGACAAGCTACAGACCTGTAGAAAATCTTTACAAAAGATTAAAAAAATCTGAGCTAGTCCTGTTATCCAAACATACAAAGAACTCTTAAAACTCAAAATTCAGGAAACAACCTGATTTAAAAATGGGCCAAAGACCTTAGTAGACACCTCACCAAATAAAATATGCAAATGACAAACATACAAAGAATGCTCCAAGTCATATGTCGTCAGGGAAATGCAAATTAAAACCACTGCATATCTACTGCAATGGCCCAGATTTGGAACACTGACAACACCAAATGCTGACAAGGATGTGAAGTATCAGGAACTCTCATTCATTGCTGGTGAGAATGTGAAATGGTACAGCCACTTTGAAAAACAGTGTGGCAGTTTCTTAAAAAACTAAACATACTCTTACCACATGATCCAGCAATCATTCTACTTGGTATTTACCCAAAGGAGTTGAAAACTATGTCCACACAAAAACCTGCACACAAAAGATTACAGAGCTTTATTAGTAATTGCCAAAAACTTGGAAGAAACCAAGATGGCTTTCAGGGTGTGAATGGATAAAATGTGGTACATTCAGACAATGGAATATCATTCAGTGCTAAAAAGAAGGGACCTATCAAGCCATGAAAAGACATAAAGGAAACTTAAATTTATATTATTAAACGAAAGAAGTCAATCTGAAGAGGCTGCATACAGTATGTTTCCAACTATATGACATTTTGGAAAAGGCAACACTATTAAGACATGAAAAGATTAGGAGTTTCCAGGGGTTGGCGCAAGGGGAAGAGAGAAATGGGTGGAGCACAGAGGTTTTTGAGGGCAGTGAAAATACTCTGGATGATACCATAATGATGGATACATGGCATTACATGTTATGCCAAATCCACAGAATGTACAATACAACACCAAGAGTGAACTGTAGTGTAAACTATGGATTTGGGGTGATTATGATGTGTCAGTGTAGGTTGATCAATTGAAAATTCCCACTTTGGAGGGGAATGTTGATAGTGGGGAGGCTGTACATGTGTGGGGATAGGAGATGTATCAGACATCTCGATACCTTCTCAATTTTGCTATGAACCCAAAACTGCTCTAGAAAAATTATCTTGATAAAAAATAAAATAAATAAAATTAAAGAATTTCTCTTCAGAGCACAAATGAAAGAAGACTAGATGTCATGTGAGGAAGAATCAACCAGAGCCCTCTGTTCATTTACCTTGGCATCAGTGCCGGATCCCATTTACGATGTATGTTTTGGTAGCACCCTCTTGATTCTCCAGTTTGGCCACTGAGTCCTATCATTTTGGAGCTATTTGCATATCATTTTCTTCCCATCTGTATATTACTGAATACTTCCAACTGATCAGAAAAATTTTTTTCCTTGAATTCAATAAGGAGTGACAGTCCTTCTCCTGTTCTGTTAGTGAAAATAACAGGAAATAATATGGGGTAGAGGAAAGAAGAGACCATTCCCAATGGAAATGATAATGGACCAAGAATCTGGAGCTGAAATTTAATTTTGATGATGCAAAAATCCATTTTTGTGCAGTGTCCAAACAGCCTATTAAAAGAGGGATTATGCAGTCAATCACTGATTATTTGGTCTACACACATTTAACCTTGATATCTAGGCTGTCCTGTTTGTGGCATTTAATAAATCTGTGTGTTTTTCTGATTATATATTTAAGGTAGATTTATGTATAAAGCTGTTGTTGAATCTTTTGTCTTGTATATTATCTAAGATCTATTGTCTAAATAACCACATAATTAATTGTGGTTAAACCATTTATTCATTCAAACACTTATTATTTCAGAGCCTTAGTGGTAGAAATTAGCTAGCAAAAGATGCAGAATCCTTCTCCTAATCAATCTTACAATCAAGTAAGAAAGAGAGACAACAAACCAGTGAACAAACAAATAATAGTAGTAAAAATGTTTATCTCACTTGATACCCCGTCAAACTTCTCTTTTATCAGGCAACAAGAGTTACATGGCTTAATATATTTCCATGTTTGCTTTGGCAGATTAGAAGGCCAGAATGAACTTTCAAGAAGAGGAATGATATAAGGAGAAAGGATAGGAAATAAACGACCTGAGTTTAACTCTCATTCCTTCAGCTTTTACTTGTGAAAACTTTCTTGTGTGAAACCGCATTTCCGAGCCTCTGCTTTCTCATTTCAACATGGAATTCACTAACACCTGGACTTCTTGTCTCACTGTTTTCAGAAACCAATGGCACCATGTACATAAGGGTAACACAAATAATTTATAAATAAAAGACATTAAGGAATCATTCTTAAATTAACGAAATAAATTGCATTATATTTCTTTTCTCCTTTAAAGCTATGACGGACATTTTCCTATATATATAAGAGCAAATATATTTTATATATTTTGTTAAAGTTTCACTAAATCTTTTTGAAATGGAATATTAAATTCTAGGATTAGGAAAAAAAACCTTAAAGTTTATCAAGTCCAACTACCACCTGATGTTTAAAATCTCATCTATAACTTCCACATAATATGTGAGTTTAATTATGCCAAAATTTCAATTCCTCTAGTGATGGGGGATTTAGAACTTAGTGAAACAGTTCATTCTGACTGTTAAAACTATGTCAGAAATGTCTTGGGCTTCCCTGGTGGCGCAGTGGTTGGGAGTCCGCCTGCCGATGCAGGGGACACGGGTTCGTGCCCCGGTCCGGGAAGATCCCACGTGCCGCGGAGCGGCTGGACCCGTGAGCCATGGCCGCTGAGCCTGTGCGTCCGGAGCCTGCGCTCCGCAACGGGAGAGGCCACAACAGTGAGAGGCCCGCATACCGAAAAAAAAAAAAAAAAGAAATGTCTTCCTAATTTGGAACTAGAATGTCTCCTGGTAGCTTCTGCCAAATGTTCCTAAATTACAAAGACACTGGGTATGTAAGTGCAGGTTGTGCACTGTACAAGGGCACTGATTGATGAGGCATTGTTCTGATTGTAAACGTTGCGCAGTTGTCTGTTTATTAAGATATTTTTTTCTGGCCAATGGAAGTAAAATAAATTAAGGAGGAAATGCTATTTAAAAATTCTTGCAGAGGTACCTTTGGGTTAACAGCAGCCCTGTTTTATCATTTGTAGTCAGATAGATAAAAGCCCATCTCTCCTCCCATGGTGACCTTTTGGGTATTTATTTTGGTCAGTAGAGTTCCAAGAGCCTGTAGACCCCCTCTCTGAGAGGGACTCAGGCTTTCGATTTCTAAATCACAAGTTGCCCACCTTGATAAATATAAAAATAAATGTAACAATTGTGAAAAGCATCTAACTACTTATGATAACATGTAAAACATCAGGCAATATTTTCTCTAATGTGGAGTTGCAGTGGGATTGTAACGTGCCGCAGTATTTTGAAGAATCGATTATCAATAATACACATTAAAATGTAAAGGTTTTTTATGAAATTTCTGATATTACCCAAATAACACATAAAGGCACTTTTTATAGCACTCTCATGTTATCCCCTATAGTATCATAGGAGCTTCCATTGTCTGTTAAGAATAGATTCAGGGCTTCCCTGGTGGCGCAGTGGTTGAGAATCCGCCTGCCGATGCAGGGGACACGGGTTCGTGCCCCGGTCCAGGAAGATCCCACGCGGAGCGGCTGGGCCCGTGAGCCATGGCTGCTGGGCCTGTGCGTCCGGAGCCTGTGCTCCGCAATGGGAGAGGCCACAGCAGTGAGAGGCCCGTACCGCAAAAAAAAAAAAAAAAAAGAATAGATTCAAAATATCACCTGCTCAAAGATATTCTTATCCAGTGTGTGCATATCAATAACATTCAGTGTTATTTAGCTAAATTTGTGTTGTTAAACAAGCGATTCTGATATTAAAATAGAATCTATATCTTGGTTTTGAATCTCACACATCTGGTTGTTTTGTTTTGTTTTGTTTTTTTCGGTACGCGGGCCTCTCATTGTTGCGGCCTCTCCCGTTGCGGAGCACAGGCTCCGGACGGCGCAGGCTCAGCGGCCATGGCTCACGGGCCCAGCCGCTCCGCGGCATGTGGGATCTTCCCGGACCTGGGCACGAACCCGTGTCCCCTGCATCGGCAGGCGGATTCTCAGCCACTGCGCCACCAGGGAAGCCCCTCCACATCTGGTTTTAAAGAGACAATGAATATTGTTGAGCAATTAAATTTTATCTAAAACTTATAGCTTAAAGGGAAGGGGGTGGGATTAGAATAAAGGTATGATCATTGACAAACATTTTAGTACACACTGCCTTTCCATTTTTAGCTAAATGGGTCTCAATTCTTGTATCCCTATCTAGTAATTTCTGTCTGGATTTTTTTTTTTTTTTCCAGAACAGGATTTACCACCTGTAAAACCATTGTATGTTTCTTAAATAAGAAAAAATGATGCAATTTTCATTGCAGAAGTTAAGCTAGTTCCAAAGCATTTGAATGTAAAAAGTGCGAGTTTACCTCCTTGCCAGGCCAGCCATACAATATCCCAAGGCCAATCACAAACCATAATATTTTTGTTTAAGCCATTTTTTTGTGCCTATACAAGAACTGTTTAGACACATTAATATTTTAAAAATACAAATGGAGTTCCTTCGTTTATTCAACAAATATAGAGTCTACTTTTTTTGGCGGTGTTCATTCTTGTACTTGGGGGTAGACAGATAATAAAGCAAAAGAAGAAAATAACAGATAGATATATAAGGCCAATAATGAAAATAAAATAGGGCAGCCTGACAGTGATGGATGCGATGGTGTTTCATTAGATTGGTGGACAGGGAAATCCTCCCTGAGGGATGGCGTGGGGACAGAGTATTCCAGGACAATGAAATGAACTGAGGCATAAACAAGATTAGCACCATCAAGGAACAAAATCAAGTTCCCAAGGAATGAATCAGAAAAAGGGAAGAGAAAGGGGTAGAAATAATGTGAGAGAAGGAGTAAGTATCTGTAGGGTCTTCTAGGCTGTGATGGGGAGCCTGGATTTTGTTTTTAAGTGGGACGTGAAGTTGCTGGAGGGTTTTAAGGAGGTAAATTACATGATTTTATTTTTATTTAAAAGTTATCACTCCGGCCACAATGTGGAGGGGGAGATTATACAGCCATATCTTAGAGATACTGGGGTTTCAGGTCCAGAGCCCTGCAGTAAAGTGAATATCACAATAAAGTGAATCATGTGAATTTTTTGGTTTCTTGGTGCATATAAAAGTTATATTTAACTATGCTGTAGTCTATTAAGTGTATAATAGCATTATATCTTAAAAAGTACATATTTTTATTAAATTAAAAAATACTTTATGGCTAAAAAATGCTGTCATCTGAATCTGCAGTGAGTCATAATCCTTTTGCTGATGGAGAGTCTTGCCTTGATGCTGTTACTGCTGACTGATCAGAGTGGTGGCTGCTGAAGGCTGGGGTGACCGTGGCAATGTCTTAAAATAAGACAACCGTGAAGCTTGCTACATCGATTGACCCTTCCTTGCACAAACAAGTTCTCTGTAGCGTGCAACGCGTGTGATAGCATTTTACTCACAGTAGGACTTCTTACAAAATTGGAGTCAATCCTCTCAAACCCTGCTGCTGCTTTATGAACTGAATGTATGTAATATTCTAAATCTTTCCTTGTCATCTCAGCAATCTTCACATCATCTTCACCAGGAGTAGCTTCCATCTCAAGAAACCACTTTTCTTTGCTCATCCGTAAGAAGCAACTCCTCATCCATTAAGCTTTTATCATGAGATTGCAGCAATTCAATCACATCTTCAGACTCCCCTTTTTTTTTTTTTTTTTTTTTTTGCGGTACGCGGGCCTCTCCCTGCCGCGGCCTCTCCCGCTGCGGAGCACAGGCTCCGG
>NC_041225.1:57672918-57687664 GCF_002837175.3 Physeter macrocephalus
GCGGCACGCGGGATCCTCCCGGACCGGGGCGCGAACCCGGTTCCCCTGCATCGGCAGGCGGACGCGCAACCACTGCGCCACCGGGGAAGCCCTAGACTCCACTTTTAATGCTAGTTCTCTTGCTATTTCCACCACGTCCCCAATTACTTCCTCTGCTGAAGTCTTGAGCCCCTCAAAGTCATCCAGGAGGGTTGGAATCCACTTCTTCCAAACGCCTGCTAATGTTGATATTTTGATCTCTTCCTATGAATCACAAATGTTCTTACTAGCATCTGAACTTTTTACAGAAGATTGTCAACTTACTTTGCCCAGATCCAAAAGAGGAATCACTATCTATAGGCTTATTAAATTTGTCCCTTAAATAATAAGACTTGTAAATTGAAATTACTCCTTGATCCATGGACTGCAGCATGGAGGTTGTGTTAGCAGGCATGAAAACAACATGAATCTTGTTGTACTTCTCCATCAGAACTCTTGGGTGACCAGGTGCATTGTCAATGAGCAGTCATATTTTTAAAGGAATCTTTTTTTCTGAGCAGTAGGTCTCAGCAGTTGGCTTAAAATATTTAGTAAACCATTTTGTAAAGAGATGTGCTGTCATCTAGACTTTGTTGTTCTGTTTATAGAGCACAGACAGAGTGAATTTAGTATAATTCTTAAGGGCCCTAGGATTTTCAGAATGGTAAATTAACATTGACTTCAACTTAAAGTCACCAGCCTCATTTGCCCCTAACAAGAGACTTGGCCTGTTCTTTGATACTTTGAAGCCAGGCATTGACTTCTCTCTAGCTGTGAAAGTCCTAGGTGGCATCTTCTTCCAATAGAAGGCTGTTTCGTCTACCCTGAATATCTGTTGTTTAGTGTAGCCACCTTCATTAATTGTCTTAGCCAGATCTTCTGAATAACTTGCTGCAGCCTCTGTATCAGCATTTGCTGCTTCACCTTGCACTTTGGTGTTATAGAGATGCCTTCTTTCCCTAAACCTCATGACCCAGTTTCTGATAGTTTCAGACTTTTCTTCTGTAGCTTCCTCACCTCTCTCATCCTTTATAGAAATGAAGAGCATTAGAGCCTTGCTGTGGATTAGGCGTTAATTTAAGGGAATGCTGTGGCTGGTTTGATCTTCTATCCGGGCCACTAAAACTTCTGCCATATAAGCAACATGGCTGCTTCTTGTTCTTATCACTTGTTTATTCCAATGGAGTAGTACTATAATTTCCTTCAAAAACTTTTCTGTTGCATTCAAAACTTGGCTACCTGTTTGGGCAAAAGGCCTAGCTTTCAGTCTATCTCAGCTTTCCACGTGCCGTCCTCACTAAATTCAATCATTTCTAGCTTTAGATATAAAGTGAGAGACATTCAATTCTTCCTTTCACTTGAACATTTAGAGGCCATAGTAGGATTATTAATCAGCCTAATTTCAATACTGTTGTATCTCAGGGACTAGGGAAGCCCAAGGAGAGAGAGAAATGGGGGAGCAGTCAGAACACACATCAAATTTATCAAATTCACCCATCTAATATTGTGCCATTCACGGTGTCTCAAGAAAATTATAACGGTAACATCAAAGATCACCATGACACATACAATAATAGTGAAAAAGTTTGAAATGTTGTGAGAATTACAAAATTGTGACATAGTGATATAAAGTCAGCAAGTGCTGTTGGTTAACAGGCACTGATAGACTTGCTCAATGCAGGGTTGCCATAAACCTTTGATTTGTGAAAAACATAACATCTGCAAAGTGCAATAAATCGAAGTGCAATAAAATGAGATATGCAAGCAGATGGAGGTAGAAGTCGATGGGAGTTTATTGTGTTCACAGGATGGTGGTAGTGCTGGCACTGAATAATAGAGGGTGGAGGTAAGGACATCAGTTAGGAGGGAATGTAGGGCATCTGGAACAGAGTGGCAGCTGTCTAGATAGAACTGAACAGAATTGGTATATGTTTTAGGGAAACAGTCAGCATAGGGGTGTGGTGAGATGAGGGGATGAGTAGGATACTTTAAGATATATCCTAGGATATTGGCTTGGGCAAGTGAGTAAATGGTGATGCACTTTATAGGAAGGGAAAAGATCAGGATGAAGGCACATTTGGGCATGTTCAATTGAAGCTGCCTCTTAGACATGCAAGTGAATATGTCAAGTGGGTAGTTGACTATTAAGAAAAAAAACTGGCGTTCAGGGAAATTCAGAGTAGGGGTTAGAGGCATAACTTGGAGAGTCATCACCATGGATGGCAGTTAAAATCGAGTGAGTAGCTAAGGGATCCTAGTATATATTTTAATTTTAATGCAGTTTTTGCTTTTTTTTTTTTGCTCTGTGTTTCCTAATTTTATTATTTATTTATTCCCTCTTCACCCTCTCATTTGCTGGTTTTGGGGAAAGTTGAATCAAGAATTTATTCTTTACCTTTTAAAATTTTGAATTATTTTCACTTATAAAGAAGACATATATATATATATAGTAATGCAAGTGCTTTTCTAGGAGTACAGATGCACATAGAGTAAAAAGCAAGCCCCTCTGCTTACCGTGTCCCCTAGATACTCGCTTCCTCTCAGGAGAAGCAATGTGGGCTCCAGTTGTTTTACACAAATGGGAGTTTATTAAATAGGTTCTTCTATACCTTGCTTATGTCACTGGGCATTAGATGTTGAAAAAATGTCTGTGTTCCACTCTATGGTGTACCATAACTTATTTGACTAGTCTGTTGAAGCACATGTGGCTTCTCTTTATTCTTTCGTTATTCTTTCCTATTTCCTTCATTATCTACTTGTTTACTTTCTGTTTATCTCTAGCTACTACTCCATTTTTCGGTTCTATTTTACAGCAAATTCCTTGGAAGTGCTGATCATAATCGCTAAAATCCTTTCTTTCCCGTTCTCTGTCTCGTTACATATAAAAGGTGTTTATTGTCCATTTCTGTAATGATTGTCTTACCACCTTTAATTCTTTCCTGATCTCTACCACTTAAGTTGCCTTTTATTTGTTATGTTCCTTTCCTCCTGTTTGCTTTACATCAACTCTGTACACATCCCTCTTGTAATCTTTCATGAACGTTCTTTGTGTGTGAATGCAGACCATCGTTTTCTGGTCTGCCCTTTGTACAAGTAAGGTGCAGAGGCAATCAATAGCTTCCAAGTGGGAATGGTTTCTCAAAATATTTTCTAAATAAATATGCTGTGTCTCCTGTTCTAGAGGCAACACATTCCTGAGTCTTTTCTCTAGAGGGAGCAGGTACTGTGGAGCCAGTTCACCATGTTTCTAGCATACCTCTCCTGGATTTATATCTGCCCAGTCCAATTTTGCTAGCGGATGCAAGGTAATTTTCCCTTCCTGTCCTGCCTCATTTGCAGTTCATTTCTCAGGTTGGGAGTCATGTTTGGAGACATAAATGGGGTACTCTTGGCATCACTTCTTTCTCAGTTTCTGCTCTGATGTTCTGTGCTCTAGAACCAAATTCCCAAATTATTCTTCCTCTGGCCAACGCACACGCCCAGCTCTCATCATTCTAAGAGATGTATCATTGATCTCTCAGGATGGCGTCATTATTTTGAGAGAAATAAAGAACACTGTTTGAGATGTGGAGACATGTTTTAGACTTTTGGTGTCCTTCCTGGATTTGGATGAATTTCGGCAGATAATATTCTTGTCTTAGCTGTTTCCTGTTTTGTTTTCTAAAGGGATTTGCAAAGTTCTTTTTGTTTCTTAGGTTAATATTGGTTATTTTCATGAAAGAAAAGGAGGAAAAAAAAACCCTTGTTTTTTTTCTCTTCAGACTTTTGTGGGTCTTCAGCAATCCAATAATTCTTCAGTAATCTAGGTATTCTTTCTCAGCAAATGAGCTTATTTCTTACTAAGCAGAGGAAACTGATTTCAATTTCCTAATCTCCTACTTATAAAGTTATCCACACTTTTCTCTTCCTGTACAGAGGCTGTGCTAGCATGTATATGCGTAACTTCATTTAATTGCTACCTCCTGTGGAGTAGGGATTATTATTACTATTTTAGAGATGAAGAAACTGAGGCTCAGATAAATTAAGAATTCTGAAGTTGCGCAGATATGGAGCAGTAATTGAGCCTCGTTCATGACGGAGCAGTAAATGGAGCCCAGATTTGATTCTTAAATACTATGATCTATGCATCGTAAAGATCATATAAATAAAATATTAGATTTTATTGATATTTTATTGTTCAGTTTTTTATTATACAAATAACTTTTTACTTACTAGGACCTATCTTTGGAAGGTATTCCTATAACGTGGTTATTAAGAAGAATGTAGGCTCTAATACCTATTATATCTACGAACTTATTTGCTTGCGTGTAGATTTGAGGGCTGAATAACATAAAGTTGTGAAGGTGCCTAGTTATAGGTTGTGTGGATGAAATTATGGTAGGTGTTCAGTAAGCGCTCATTAGCCCTTCTTGTCAAAATCACGCCCCAAACAATTGATCAAGCAAAAATTATCTATTGACCGATTCAGGGCACCAGTTAACACCCCTTGGTTGCAATAACAGTGTGGCCATCCAACCAGTTTCCCAAGAGGGGACATTTAAGATTATCATGATACTTTCAAATCTTCTCTTTACTTTCTTATACCTCTGCAATACAATCCAAAGTTTACCATGTCTAGAGATGGTTTCGTGGGTGTATAATTATCCCCAAACTCATTAAATTGTGTATATTGTATATGTACAGCTTTTTACATGTAAATCATACCTCAATAAAGCAATTTAAAATTTTTGTCGTGAGAAAAAAAAACACGAAAAACAAAGATCACCATGTCATGCATGGAGGACAGGGATTATACCTGAGTTTTGAAAATCAGCATGGTGTTATGGACCTATTAGGACCTAACCTTGGGGTTAGATACATGTAGGTTTGAATTCCACCTTTGGCATTTATTATTTGGTTGGGAAAAAATTTCACTTCTCTGAGCTCATTGTAAATTCTCATTGTAAAGAGAAAAAAACTCACCAGATTGATATGAGAATTAAACTGTATAAGATGAGGAAAAGTGTGTGTACAAAGTGGGCAGTCAAACCAATTTCCATTTATTTTCTCACTACTCATATTGTATCTTTTGCCTCCAGGCTAACAGCTTTAAAAAAAATTTGAACACCCAATAAGCTTTTATAATATTTGAGATTTTATTACAATGAAATAATATAACAGGGCATCCTTAAAGACTCATAATATGATACAAGAAACAGTTTATAAAAAATTACACCGAAGGCTATGCATTGTGCAAAGAGATTCTGAAAACATTTTGATAAAATTGCAACAGCAAGGAGACCTTGGTAGGAACACATTCAGATACTAAAATATTTCACACATATGTATAATAATTGAGCAAATAATTCAACTGAATTGTCCAATGAGAGATTTCTCAAGGCAGAAGAGGAAAAGCAGAGAGCATTAGGAATTTTTTTTCAGGAAAATAGGAAATTTACTTTAAGCCTTTCAAAGGGCAAATCTGAGAGCTCTCATCAAGGAAAGCTACTTCACTGCTTGAGGATTTGTTATAAGACCAGTCAAGGAGAAATGAAAGAAAATGTTAATATATGTGGTCTTGAAGGAAAATCTGTGAGATAAAGAAAATTTCAATTTTTAATTTAATATTTAAGTGAAAGTTCTGTCATAGTCATAACCCTAACATGATAGAAATAAGTGTGTCTCAGCTAGCAAAGAATGCTTCCATTTATGCTTTTGCATTTTTATGTAGCTCAGGACAGAAAAGCTTGGGGCATGGAGTGACAGCATTTAGTTAGCAGGGGTGTCTGAGTTCTCTCAATTGCACATTGGAGGAAGTGTTCCATTGGACTGTTCGGTCAGCTCATCCCAATTCTGTACTTGCAAGCCCTTGCTCCACAGTATAGCAGATGGAAACTATTGATGCAAAGAAAATCAGCACACTGAAGATATTCTTTATTAAGCAAAAATTCATTTCAATATCACAGTGATTCATGTTAAATATCCCTCAATATCATGACCACATCTCTTGCTGTCATCATTTGTCCCTGGGTCCCATGTCATTTCCTACTAGACTCTTTCTTGCATGACATGTCTTCAGGTCTTCTCAAGCTCAGTTGTTCTCCTGGTGTGCTCAGCTCCATTGGCCTCTGATAATTCATCTGCACAGCTTCTGTTCCAAAGTTCCCTCCTAACCAGTCTCTCTCAGCCATCATGGACCCCCAGAACTTTCTCTGAGTACCTTATATATATTAGTTGGGGGGAAAACTTTAATATCTGTCTGTGATCTGGAAAGGAGTTTAGAATTAGTGAAATGAGCCCTGGGCTTGGAATCAACATCTGTCTTTAAATCCCCACTCGGCCTCTTGTTGCTGCGTGGCCTTGGGCAAAGTAACCTCTTTAAACTTGTTCCCTCATCTGTGGATGCTTATGAGAACTAAATAAAATAAAGTATATGAAAGCATTGTGTTGTGATACATGGTGTGATACAGAAGTCAGTTTTCAGGGTAATCATCAACACAGTTCTTGAAGCAGCAGAAGCGATAGGCACCATCCAATCACTGAATATCTCCTTCGGAAACTTATTCCTTCTATTTACAATTCAGCCACCTCTACACAGGAGGTGTGCTTCCTGCTTGCAGAGTAGCAAATTTTCTCTTCTTCAGCGATTTTAAGTGCACTCAGAGGTACTGACTATCTGCAGATAATGGGGCTGAAATTTCACTTGAGCTCTGGGGTCTTGGTTCCTTAATGAAAATAAGACCAAAGGACTCTTTTAAATACATAACTCCTTCTAGGTCAAGGGCTGGCAAAGCGTTCAAATACACCTTGATTCATGTCTCTTTAAGCACTGAATGTTAACAGATCAAATATGGTTGCAAATGCTAGGTACTACTTCCAATCCTCCCTCAACCCCCTACACACAAACCTGATAGCAAATAAGACTACGCGTCCTGCATTAAATTTTCCAAACTCTGAAAAGAAAAGCCATCTGGCAAAGCGTAGATGCTGTGCTGTAGCGATGCCATGGACCCACTGGTATCTGAATATGAAAATGATATATTTTTAGAAAATAAAAGAAAAACTCCTTTTTACCTTTCTCTCTTCACTTTCTCCTTCCCTCACATCCCCCCAAATTCTGAAGTGCAAGCAACCAAGCAGGGTCTTGTTTCTATTATTTTAGCGGTTACTCCAGAAACAATTTAGAAACAGAAGTGATGTGACTCTTCTAATCCCAGCATCTGGTGTCATTCGCTTCTCAGGTCCTGTGGTCCCTGGTGCCATGGAATGACCAGCAGTCTCCTAGGTTTGTTTATTTACTCACCGACATCTCTGAGCTTTTGCTCTTCCTTTGTATTAAATACTCTTCTATTCTTGGTCAACTGAGCAAATCCGTAATTGTGGATCAAGTCCAAGGCAAACAATACTTCTGGGATGCTTTCCCCACTTGACTGCTTGTCATGTGGTCTTGTTTTTACTTGCCTTCATGATTTCTACTCCAGATCTCTTTGGACAGTCCTTAGTAGATTGTACTCTAATTTATTAGCAGCTTACCATCTCATTACTTTTCTTTATTGAGACAGAGTGTGACTTTATTTATCTTGATATCCCTAGTCTGTACTACAGTGCCTAGAAAGAGTGAATGCTTAATAAAGCTAATTTAGATACTAAATAAAGAATGGCTCCTGGTTTTATAAAAATTAATTAATTAGCTTCATTTTATGCACACATTTTATTCTCAGTGAGTAATAAAAATTAAGGAGATAGGGAACCGAGACTTCAAATTAATTCCTTTTTAAGGCTTCTAAGAAAAAAATTAAAGCCTCAGAACAGACTTTACCTATTTCACTTACATTCAGTTCTATGTAGCAAATATAAAAATACATGGCTCTGAGGTCAGGCATTTGAGTACTAAAATTTAGTATACTGAATAAAGCAAGAGGAATAAAAGAGAAATAATTTGATTGTTGAAAAATAATTGTATTAAAATCTGCAGCAAATGCTCTTTTAGTAATAGATTCCTAAATCCCCCCAATTCTAGTATTACTCAAGATAAAACCTATCCAATCAAACAAGTTGTTTTTTAAGGAAAATAATTCCATGCTCTTAAAAAATACCTGGTTAGTTGCTTTCTTTCTGGAATTATTTATTTTTTTGGCAAAAAGTACTTCTGTAAATGACTTTGTAGCAATCCCTATCAGTATTTGATGGGTATATTGCTTAATTTACTTTTATTTTATGATTTTTCTATGAAAAGATTAGACACAGGTATACAATTTGATATATACATATATTGTTCTTTATTTTAAAAAGCACTCATTCACACAAAACAATTTTGCTAATTTTAAAAATTGTACTAACACAAGGGGGCTTTGTAGAGCAGCGGTTATGAATGTTGAGGATGGAAGCTGACAAAATTTGGGTTGAGGGCTTCCCTGGTGGCGCAGTGGTTGAGGGTCCGCCTGCCGATGCAGGGGACACGGTTTCGTGACCCGGTCCGGGAAGATCCCACATGCCGCGGAGCGACTAGGCCCGTGAGACATGGCCGCTGAGCCTGTGCGTCCGGAGCCTGTGCTCCGCAACGGGAGAGGCCCGCGTACCGCAAAAAAAAAAAAAAAAAAAAAAAAAAAAAAAAAATCGGGTTGAATTTCAGCTCCATTCCTTGCTGGCTGGTGACCCTGGATGGCTCAACAAAACTGTCTGGATCTCCACTTCTTATCTGTGAAATGGGGATGTTTATACCTACTTAGCAGAGTAGTTTTAAGGCTCAGCATAAGTTAATGCATTCACAGCTGTTAACATGGTTCAGGCCCTTAGTGATTCCTTAATAAATGGTGCCTGTTCTTATCGCTGGTATCTTCACCATCATCAATACTCTGGAATATAAGCTCCAAAAGGGTAGAAACTGTACCTGGTTTGTTCACTGCTTGCATGCCCAGTGCCTTTTCATTTTGTCTCGCACATAGCAGTCTTATCAATGTTTCTGCTGAATGAAGGAATGAGAAACTGAATATGAATACTGTCATAATTATGTCACTGACAAAAATCATATTAGTTAAATTATTGGTGCCTATCCTTACAATCGGAATAGTTAGGAATGATAAATATTTCATTTGGTCATCTCTGTAAACGTTGTAATCAGCATCTTCTCTGAAAGAAATGATTGAGCTCATGTTAAATTCCTGTGAAAAGTTAATTCTCAGATTTACACTCAGTAGAAAGTTTTATTTAATTACATTCTTTTTATTCTTTCATAGAATATCATTTCATAAGTTTTGCCAATGAAAATATGAATGTACTACTCTAGCACCTGGTGAACATCTGATCAACTGGTACACAACAAGAGATGGATGTTCTAGTGGAGACTGTGCTTATCCAAAACAAATCTAAGCCAAATAAAACGATACACAAAAAAAGTAGCAAACATTCATGGCTTCTTTCATTTACCGATACATCCATTTACCCGTCCATCCATCCATCCATCCATCCATTTAACCATCCATCAGGAGACATGTTTACTGAGCATTGGCTATGTTTCAGGTATTATGTTGGGCTTCTAGGGATACGATAATGAATTTAGGCACAGCTTCTATGGGCAATTAGGTCACATTGTTGCAGGAAAGAAAGGTACATAGACCAGTGTTTAGAATACTATGATGTACGTAGCAAGAAAGAGTGGTACACAGAGCACTGTGAGAATACATAGATATACATAAAAAGGCCTTAGTGTTCTTAGCCTTGTAGCGGAGGCGGCTGTGGTCCTGAGGCAAGGTTATTGAACTGGTAGTCAGAGAGGACTTTATCAAGAAGGTGAGGCTGCTGGGAGGCTAAAAATGAAAAGGATTTGCCAAATGAAGACACAGTTTAGTAAATATGTCAATCACCTAGGAAGTTGTGAGGAATTCAATTTGTTGGTGTAAGCAATAAATCATACACAGAAAATATTTATAACGTGTATGTATATTTTAAATAGTAGTACCAACACAAACATCCATGTACCCATGTACATAACTTAAGAACCAAAATATTACTAACTTAAACTCTCTGATTCTCTCCCCAGTTTCGTCCCCTTTTTTCCGTCTCCCTCAGAGCATATATTGTACTGTTAGCCCCTTGTTTTTCTTGTTTTCACCAAATGTGTATCCATCTAAAATAAGTTTTTTATCATGACACTTTTTAAACTTGGTGTATATACAGAACCATATAGTATGGAATGTCTAGAAGTTGATGTTTTGCTCAACATTTAATTTATTAGATTCAGCCATGTTGACTAAGGTAGACACAGTTCATTCAGTTTTACTGTTATATATTTTCTGTGCGTAAATATGTCATCATTTTTGCATGTATTCTTCTGTTAATGGGCCTTTGAGTCGTTTGCCTTTTTATTAATACCATGAACAACGCTACCTATGCACATTTTGTTTTGGGGGTGTGTGGTGGGAGGTGCCTCCTGAAGAAAGTATGTGAGAGTTTCTCTGGGTTGTAAACATACTGATTACTACTAATGATTATGGTTTTATTCAGGTTTTCTTCCTTTGTCATTTTGTGTACTATACATTTTTCTTGAAATATGTGTTTCTCCTGCTGTTAACATATGATCATAAAGGTTATCAGTTTTCATTATCTTTTAATCTCTGCTGTTTCTGTGGTTATAATCCTTTTGATACCTAACATTCTTAGCTTATTAATTTTCAGCTTTTTCTCTTTTCTAATAGAATCTATATTATGAAGTCTTTAAGCTTTTCTCTCTGGGCAGCTCTAGATACATATCATAAGTTTTGAGATATAATATTTTATTATTAATTATTATAAAATTTGGCCTACCAAAGTATTTTTTAAGAATTTTCAGGGGCTTCCCTGGTGGCGCAGTGGTTGAGAGTCCGCCTGCCGATGCAGGGGACACGGGTTCGTGCCCCGGTCCGGGAAGATCCCACATGCCGCGGAGCGGCTGGGCCCGTGAGCCATGGCCGCTGAGCCTGCGCGTCCGGAGCCTGTGCTCCGCAACGGGAGAGGCCACAACAGTGAGAGGCCCGCGTACCGCAAAAACAAAAACAAAAACAGAATTTTCAAATACATAGTTTGTTTCTTTACATTTTCCATATTTATATCTAACCCAACTTCATTCTTAAGACTGTGGTTCATATGATACTAGTGTCTGAAAAATGTTGAGACTCGTGTTAAGGTCTAAAATGTGACCAATATTCATTCATTTGCCTGAATGCCTGAAAAAAAATATTTTCCAGTTGTTTGGTGCAAGACTTTATGTGTCTATTAGATCATATTTGCTAACCATATAGTTCAAATATTATGTACTTTCCTGGTTTTTCTGTGTGCTTTGTCTGTAATTACTAGAAGTGTAATAAAATCTCTGATCATGCTGTTGTATTTGAAAATTTATCATTGTAATTTAATACTTTGTAGCTTTATAGTTTTGAAATTATTTTTAATATGATTCTTATAAACCTCATATATCTCAGGAAAAATTTCAGTCTGACAATTTGGGCTTGTTTTCACTGAAGACTGTGCTGTATTATTTTGTTAGGATAATGATACTGGATTTTTTTCTATCTTCTTATTTCTTTCCTTTTATTTTTTCTACTATTTGACTTCTTTCTTTTTCTCATCTGTATTTTTTTGATACGGTGTGCTTTTCTTTTTATTTAATTCAGATGTTCCCCTCTACTACTTTGGAAATTTAACACTTAATTTTAATTTTTTCAATGTTTACGATAAAAATTTTACATGCATACAAAACAATATTTAATAATGGTGCTATACCAGAATTTTGATAAATAAATTTACTTGTCTATTAATCATTACATGTCTTCAGCATGGCTCTAGCATGTCATTTTTTCCAGGTTTGTTGTTTCATTCTTTTAACAAAGTTTTCAAATAGATGAAATCCACTGTGTTCTGTGAGTTGGTCCTAAACGTTAAAAAAACAAATGCGAGGCAGTGTTGAACCCAGAGCAGAATAATAATGGGCTGCTTCTGAAACCATTTTTCCAAATAAACACTTATTTAGGAGTTCAAATATAAAACAAATAAAAGTGTAGCTGCTCTGTTTGAAGCAGCTCCCCTGCAGTGCTGGAGCTCCAGAGAAAAATTTTTGAAAAATCACTCTGCATAACTCCTACCATGAAAGTGTCTAATGTAGCAAAACTTTTATTTTCTCCTGATTTGCCTACCCTTTGACTAATTTCTAATTAACTGGGGATTAGAAGGAATGTTTCAAAATTTTCACCTGAAGGGTGGCTGTTTAAAGCTTAGATTTTCTTTCTAGAAAATGGAAGTTACATATTTTTAATAAACAGAACCATCCTCAGAAATAGCAGTTCACTGAGAAGGAAAGAAAAAAATGGGAAGGAATAGTAAGCTAAAGATGGAACACTTGAAAGGAGAAAAAAGACTCTACTGGTTATCTATTGTAAAACTGTGAAACAGGAGAGCAAATCTGATTGCCATTTATACCTACTGGAAAAATGAACAATCTGGGTTTTTTATTATTATTTTCTGAGGTGCATTACTAGGCTTTCAAAATCCTCTGTCTTACTGAGAGACACATCTAATGCATCTCTTCAGTCTTATTTCTCTAATAAAGGGATTATGCTTCAGTAAAGTAAATCGATGATTTTCCAATCCACCTTTGATCAGTTGACCTTGAACACCTGAGATGTCTTTTTCTCTCTCCATTCAAATTATTTCTACCCTTCAGGAGCTTGCCCAAGTCCCACTTTCTCTATACAAATTTTGCCTTCTTTGAATTCTCATAACATTTCCACTTTGAATGACAAAGGAGAATATTTAATAATAGACTGTCTTGTAGGGATTGCTACTGCTTTCTTCACAGCAGATAGGGCTTTTCACAGAGGTGATGACTGCCAAAATTTAACTCTACGGCTTTGGGGAAATTTTCTGAAAAATTTGACCTCAGTTTATGCATCTTTCAAATGGGTTGGAAAACAGCCTTTATTTTTTCATCCTCCTCTGAGATTATAAGACTCTTTTTGCTTGTTTTTGTGTGTGTGTGTGTGTGTGTGTGTGTGTATAATATATATATATTATATATATGTATATATAATATATATACGTATATATGTATATATATTATATATGTATATATATTATATATATAGAAAGAGAGAGTTATATAGTTGATGTACAATATTATATAAGTTTCAGGTGTACAACATAGTGATGCACAATTTTTAAAGGTTATATTCCATTTATGGTTCTTATAAAATATTGGCTATATTCCTTGTGCTGTATAACATATGCTTGTAGCTTATTTATTTTATACAAAGTAGTTTGTACCTCTTAACCCCCTACCCCTATCTTTCCCCTTCCCCCTCCCCTCTCCCCACTGGTAACCTCTAGTTTGAGTCAGTTTCTGTTTTGTTATATGTGTTTATTTGCTTTATGTTTCAGACTTCACATATAAATGATACCATACAACATTTGGCTTTCTCTCTCTGACTTATTTTTTACTGGGTTGAAAATCTTTGAGATATGTTATTATAACCTACTTTTTAAGATTCCCTTCCATTCCATCCCCCTCTCCCACTTTTAGAACAAAGCAGAGCACATACAAATATCAAATAAAACTAATTGACATTGGCATTACATTGGTTGGAATAAAATGGTTTCATCTGTGTAATGTACTTATTTCACATGAACACATAAATGTAAACACTTTTACTCAGTAAGAGAGGATCAAGCCCTACTGTATGGAAGGTAAAGATTTTAGATTCCAGATCTATTTAGTTAAAGAATTGTCTTTGCTAAATTAACAAATACTGATATATTATTTTTTCTTTTTTTTTTTCTGAATACTCCTGTAACAGTCTAATTAGAAACTTTAGGTAACTCTTTAGCTGGAATAAGTGGAATAATAATGGAATGAATGGATGGATGGATACAGACCAGTAAATCCTCATCTAGAACACTTGACATCCCAGAGGTTTAGAACGATCCCTTCAGAGATTTCAGACTGAAATCATAGTTTCTGAAGGACCTTGAGAAAGCTTCTAATATGAGGAGGCATAGGTTATATCAATGAGATAAAAATTAGAAGACCATACAGTGTGTTCTTTCTCTAAATTTTCCTGGCAGGAAATGTGAATGCTACATAAAGTATTTTTCTTCCCTGGAAAATAGAATAATGTATAGACTAAAATAACGTTTACAACTTCTAGAATAACACCCCTCAGTTATGATGAATTAATTAATTTAGGCTTTCCACATTTTAGTTTATTTTAATTAGAATGAGATTTATTTTGACATGTCACTCTAAAGTAATGAGAAATTTATCTAATATGAGGACTTAATCTAATACAGCTTTAATCTCCTGATGAAATGGGAAATATATAGCCACTGAAATGTCAAAGTTATTTATAGCTGCCTCTTAGAACACTGGGTTCTTGCTTACAGACTGGCTAATAGTGGGGATCGAGATTTTATACAGTGTAGTGACTGCACTAATTGTGTGACTTGGGGAAAGTTGTTTAATCTTTCTGTGCCTCATTAATCTCTCTTTCATAGTGTTTTAATGGGGATAAAAGTGAGATAACAGATGTAAATTGCTTTCCACAGAGCTGGGCACATAATAAGAACCAATAAATTATACACATACACATTTTACTTTATATATACATATCATATATAGAGTGTTTATAGAAAGTTGAACATTTTCAAAAAATATGTTACTCAGGGCTTCCCTGGTGGCGCAGTGGTTGCGCGTCCGCCTGCCGATGCAGGGGAACCGGGTTCG
>NC_041225.1:57687743-57701419 GCF_002837175.3 Physeter macrocephalus
CGTACCGCAAAAAAAAAAAAAAAAAAAAAAAAAAAAAAATATATATATATATATATATATATATATGTATGTTACTTAGTAACAAAGTTTTTAAGAACACATAATCATGTGGCTAAAACCAATTTTAAATACACTACCACCGTTATTTCCATAATCTTACAAATATGTGCCCCTTAAGTTGTTGTTACAAAGGCTGCATCAATCCTGTGGCTTCTAACCATGAGAGAGAGAGAGAGGTGACAAGAAATCACATAATGTCGTGTCTGGGATCTGGGTGGCCACTGTTCCCAAGGCAGGGTAATGTGTTTAATGTTTAGAATAGATTGCTGCACAGTACAGCAGTGTGGAAGACATTCATTTGAGAAGGAACTGTGTCATAGGAATAAAGTGGTCTCTTTCTACTAAAATATGAAACTATCAGAGACCTAACAGTAGAGTGGAATGGTATCACTCCACCATTAGGTCTAAATATATTATCATTGTTGCTATGTCCTTCAAAATTAAAAAAAGAAATGGAGTAATGAATTAAGTGCAGAAAAAGATATTCGATGTTGCAAATCCCTTATGTGTTTTGTAGTCACAGAAGCCAATTTAATAAATTCTATCACAAGGACAGAGATGATTAGAATTCTAAGGGCATCCCTTGAGTTTGGTGCCTACTACATGTGCATGTATAATATGAATTCTGAATAATACATTTTGAAAGTAATTTATACATATATAATGATAGCCATTTAGTTCAGACTAAATAATTACCTATTTTTCAAGGAGCATATTTTTGAGATTTTCCCTTCTGTCTTTGAAATACTAATGAGAAGAAATAGAATCCATATAATCCGGTGAAGGTGTCTGGGTCAAATTCTAAATTCTGGACCTAACCCTTGATAGTTGGGCAGGAATTCGGAAAGAAAGCCTACGCTGGTTAATGGGTGAATAGATCTCTTTAGGAGTCACAAATGAATTTGATATAGTGATGCTATGTCATCACCTTAAGGAAGGTGGCAGACAACGGAGGGGTCATGTTTGAGGTGAGGCATTTTGGATAAAGAAAGAGTAAACTGAACTGGAAAGTCTGAAGATTCAAGGAGCAGTTGACCACTTAGAAGTAGGTCCAGGGGATTGGGGGGAAGTACACAAATGAGAACCACAGCTGGGAAATAGCATATTTTCCTTCCTGTCTCATACAGTCTGTTTAGAATCTAGTGAATGTGTAGCAAAGAACAGCTACAGTTATTATTCCTGGTTCAAACAGATGATATCTCTCTTCCCTCTTCAGCATTGGTTGAAGAGTAAAAAATTAAATTGAAACCCTAGTTCTATTCTGATACCCAACAATTAAACCTACCTCACTTTTTTTTTTCCTCCCCAAATTGATTAGCTTGTATTTTTTACTACCCTCCACAGGTCCCAGTTTCCTAGTCACAATTCAGATTTCATATCGTTATTTTCACAGATTATTAGTAAAAATGAACTAAAGTAGGGCTTTGATCTTGCCTGAAGGGCTCTGTGAACAATACCATTTATCCTCTTCCTTTGTTTAGAATCCCTCTGCCCAGCTGCTTCAACTCTAGTCATTTCTTATTGTAAACCCGAGGCCAATTTGCTGCACTCTCTGAGTTGTACAATCCTCCTTCATGCTTACGAAAATGTAGATATTGTTTGTTCTTCTCATCAATTACAACATTCATTATCGTATCTAAATAGCAATCAGAATTTCAGTCTTAGTTTGTTTCCAATCCATGTGTTAACAATTTCTGTAACTGCCTCTCCCTCTGTATTTGAGAGGTTTTGTACTTAATTTTGTTAGAATTTTCACATTTTTCCTTCCAGAATTTCTGAGAGTTCTTGGTAGGCTGCTGCTTCGTTTTCCTTTGAATTCACATAATAGGTTGTCATTAGCTACAGAGGGCGTATAATTCTATTAAGTGTTTAGTATTCATTACACTCTTAGTCTCAGCAGTTGTGGACTCTCCTCTAGTTTCTGTTCCACATTGTAGGACTATCAGATAAGTTCAGACTAAGGGATTTCCTCCAGACTCCGTTCCTCCAAAAGTATTTTTCTCAATACGTTTTCATTACTCATTTATCCTTTGTTACAGGTGGCTGAATAATTCTCTTTTCAGCCATGGTTTAAGTAGACTTAAATAGTTGTCTACCCTATCTCATTTAAGCTCTATCTTGTCCAGACAATGATATCATCAGACACCCACTAAGGCTTAAAACATCGATAACATCTGCTGCTCTTCCGCAAAGGCCACTTTCTGACTAGAAAGGCAGCCCCAAAATTAAGAAGAAAAGGTAAGGAAAAGACACTCTCTTCCAAGCTTCCTCCCACCCTCCCCTCCAGGTACGGTGAGTATATAAGTCTTAGGGTTGCCATATTTATACCCATCAGTGCCTGTCTTATGAAGACCATAGAGGTTTGAACACATCAAAAAAGAGGTTAATTTTGGTATCAGTTACCCCAGGAATATAAGGAAACCAGTGGAGAACTGTAAGCATAGAGGCCTGTCAATGTGATGCCTGGGACTTGAGCTGGTACAAGCTAACTGGAGTCTGCCCAGTGGAAGTGGCTGCTTAGAAGGAGGAAACCACGAGGTAAACAATAGACTGGAAATGAGAGAAAGACACAATGCAAAGCAGATCTTCTAGATTTATGCCACCCTCTGTGTGTCTTTAGCCTTGGCTATCCTTCAGCTTTCAGCAAATTCTTTGAATGACACCCTTACACCAATAAAGTTTCAGTTTGAATATATATATATATATATATATATATATATATATATATATATACCTAAACTTGGACAAACATGTTTAAATTAAAGAGGAGGAATTGGAGGTCTGTGAGACAGAGCCAGTAGGAATGAGTGAGCATTCACCAGGAGATGGTGAATTTCCAGAAATAAACTGGTGTTGGGACGTGTAACTTTCCATCTCTACATAGCAATTTCCTTCTAATGTGCACTTTGGAAGTTCTGGGGCTCGTTTTAACTACGGAAAGAACTTTAATTGGTAGAAAGACAAACTTTTTTTTTTAAATGAAGAAGACACAGGGTAGGGAGACTGAGATGAAGCAGGGTGAAATTGTAGCAGACAGATGAATCCTTTCAGTGAGGAATGCTATCTCAAAGTAAAACTTTCAGAGAGCACTCTGTTTGCCAGCATACTTAGACAAATCTGAAAAAAAAAAAAAAAAACAATAACTAAAAGACCAAAAACTGTTTGCAGCTCACACACATTATTTTCACATCTTTTATGTAGCTTCATCTCTTCTTAATAGCCCTGGAGTTCTATTAATCAATTATTTTAACACCAGACTAGATATAATTGGTACTTTTTTATTAAACTGATCTGAAACCATACCCTAAAACACTCTTAAGCAAATATATGAAATCGTCATAGCCTACTGGTTAAAAATGCTGGCCCTGATGTTAACCCTCCACCTGCCCCTCTCCCCAACCCTTTCCACTGTTTAATCACTCTTCTTTGGTGCAAGTTATTTAAACCTCTGTGTTATGCTTTCCTCTAGAGCTTATTTCGCCCATTAATATAAGTAAATGGGTTATAAAAATGCCAGGTATATGGTAAGTGCTCAATAAATATCGGCTGATATCACTTTAATAGCAGTTTAATTTCATGCCATTATTTTCCCTCATATATGTGACGTCATTGTGGCTCATCAGTAAAACTATATGCATAAATAATTGTCAAATGAAACACTTAAAACAATCTACTCTCAAATCCTTCTTTAATATAAGGACATGCATTTAAATTTCAAGGTATTGCATGTTATTCCATGTGAAAGAGGGTATATGGGGTTATTTGAAAAAAATATAGCCCACTGAGACTATATGTAGTTAGATGTCCCTTAGACATCTCAGTTATGTGATGTCCACTTTTGGAGTAGCTGAAAGTGAGGTACAGCAAGATGCTGCTTATTCAGAGAGATAGATACTAGAATGTAAGTTCCATGAAATAGGGATTCTTGTCTTTTTTTTCACTGTCCTACACCAATGCCTAGAAAAGTGCCTGGTACATAAAGGGTGATCACTAAATATGTGTTATATAAAGAAAATGCAATATCTTTAGGACCATGTACTGAAAAGACCGTCAGTGATTTCAAATAAGAGCAATAAATCAAAGTCTTACAGGCAGATGCTTTGGCTCTTTTTGAAATCTGTTTCTCAAAGGGGCAACTCTCAATATAGCACATTCTAGGTGGAGCTGCAGTGGGTGGCCATTAATAAGACAATAGTGAAGTAGTGATTTTCCCAAAAGACAGTATTTATAGATCGTATAACCCTAAGGAATCTTTAGAAGTGCTTGCATTTTTTAGCACAGTCATCAGGAAAGGCAGAAAGAAATCTTTAAATTCTAAGAAATAGTATAATAAAAGCAGGGTAATATAGATATTTTGAGGTAGGAAAATGTGAGTACCAAATAGAAAAGTCTTTATGCCAAAAAAAGAAAGAACAATAAAAGTGGGGGTGGATATCTTAGTTATGATTTTTTTTACGTTGAATTTTTTTATGTTGAATGACTGTCCTCTTTAAACTTTTCTCCTCATGAAAATGGCTCAATATTATAGAAAAATAAAACTTCAGGAAAATAAGAACTTGAGAAAACTTCCTTTGTGCTATTTTTAGGTATTCAAAGAGAAGCATAAACAACTTTGGACAGCAAATTTTCATTAATTTTATGCATTTATAATTACTAATATTTTCTCAGTGTCATCTTTTATTTTGTTCTTTCTTTCATCACCTCATCTGCAAAGCAACAAATATACTTTAACAGAAAAAAAGGAAAGGGTTAAAAACAAAAGTTTCTGAGAAGAGCCCCCCAGATCGATTAAATATCACAAAAACTCAGAGGAAATATATAGTAATAATATATTTGCTATTTATCAAATTAACAAATTTGAGGAAATACCATTTAATGTTGATGAGGGATGGTAATACAGAGGCATTTATAAATCTTCTGTAGGAGTGCAAACTGATATATGTTTTCTGGAAATCAAGATGAGGATATGTATGAAATGTCTGAAAAACAATGCTTCTTTTCATCTAGAAAATTTGTTTTTATTTATCCATATACTAAGGAAATAATCAGAGTTATGTCAAAGTTTTTGCACAAAGATGATCATGATAACTTTATATCGGTGAATATTTCAATATAATCTAAAAGGTAATGATCCACATGGTGGATACAGTGTATCTTGAAATGATACTAAAATGTATGTGCATTGATGTTGGAAAATGCTTTTATTGTTAACTGAAAACTTTAGGAATCTTAGTTCATTGTATTATTAATTACAAAAAAATGGATAGAAGGAAATAATAGATGAAAAGCAGATTTCAGAATGTTAAAAACTATTGCTTTGGGTAAAGAAATGAGGAAAATACCTCTAGAGAATACTCCATGCAGCAGTAGCATGGAGGGACAACAAATGGGCACAAGAAAACTATTTGTGGGATGGAAATATTCATTGTCTTGAATTGTGATTATGTTTCAGGGGTGTATTCGCATTAAAAACATTAAATTAACATTTGAAATATGAGACTTTTATTGAAACTCAATTATATTTCAATAAATGTGTTAACATTTTTTAAAAGTAGCCATAATATTCTTGGAGAAGAACAAAGTGAGTGGGTTTGTTCTATGCAGACTTTTAATAATGCTACTCTAAGATAGTGTGATATACATGTAATGATAGACAAATAAAGCAGTAGAATAAAATAGAGATTACAGAAAAAGACCCAAGCATATGTGGAGTGTTAATTTATAAAAAGAGTGCTGCTCCAGAGCTGGGAAAAGAAAATATTTTTCAATAAATCATGCTGGGGCATTTTATGTCCATAAAAATAAAAATGAAATATAGCTCCTATTTCATGTCATACACAAAACTATCTTTTGTGTAAAACATTAATCAACATACAAAAAGCAAAACAATAAAAACTCTGGAGCACAGTGAAAGAAAATATCTTAATGATCTCAGATGAGTAAAATATATCTCAAACAAAGCAAGAACTCTAATCAGGAGATTAAGGTGAATAAATTTGAATACCTTAAGATTGTTCATCAAAAGACTCCATTAAGATAGTGGAAAGGCAAGCTGTAGTCTTGATGAAGAAATTTTCAACTCATAAAACATGGCTATATCCAAAATCAGTAAGAAAAAAACAGACAAGTAAGCAGAAAATGAGACAATGACTTGAAGAGGCCTAGGAATATTGAAAATAGCCATAAATCCATGAAAAAGTGGTCAAGCTCATTGGTAATCAGGAAAATGGAAAATAAGACCAAAATAACATTCTACAGCATACCCTCTTGGATGACTAAAATTTCAGTCTAACACATAATGGGAACTCTCATGTACTGCTGGTGAGGAGGGTGTAAATTGGTACTATTACTTTGGAAAACTATTTGGCATTATTCGCTAAAGTTGATCACGTACAAACTCTATAACCTAGCAATTATATATATATATATATATGTATTAGCAATTATATATATATAATATAGAAAAACATATCTTAGTATAAATATCTATGTGTTCTAGCAGTTATATGCTCAAATCAGCGAGTACTAGCCCAGAGAGCCAGCTGTTAAATTTTCAGAAACTTTGTGATTTGACTTTTAGACCAGTGGTAGCTTGGAACTGGTCATTGTCATAGTATTTATATTAGAATTTTGTTCAATGTCATATAGTGTGGCTCTTCCCCCGCCACCCCAAGAACCAGTATATAATATGTGTACAAGGATACATGTAAAGCAATGCTTATAGTAGTGTTATCTGCAATAACCTCAAACTGGTAACAACACTAATGTCTTTCTAAGGCAGAAATGATACATAAGTTGTGGTATGTCTATACACTAGAATAGTTATGGCAATAAAAATAAATGAACTACAGCTATGTACAGCCATAATAATGATTATAATTTTAAAAAGTGCTAATAATATGAGGTACTTGATGTATACCAGACCATCTCTCTCTTTTTCAAATATATATGTGTTTGTATCCTTAGAAAAAATAATGTGAATACATATAAAATGCTATCTTTGTGTGATAGCATTATAGGTTATTACTTCCTTTATACTTTCTTTCTTTTATACTGATAAAATATTGCTTTATAATCAAGAAAAAACAATAGAATTAACTTTATTTTCAAAATAAAATATAGGATGGTAGTCATGATAGTGGGGATATAATGTTTTTAATTGTTCTGGTGATATTGATATAGAGGTGTCTTACAAGATATGTGACTGTGTAGATATTATTTAACTGTACTGATCTTTGTTTCTTTCAACTTTAAAATTGGAATAAGGATATTGCATACTTCATAGGGTATTTGTGAAGATAAAAATAAGATATATGTGCCTTGCCTAGTTACCAGCACAGAGTAGAAGTACAATATGTTTTATCTAGTGTATTAATGACTGCTTACTTCCAGTTCTTTTAAGCAGTCCTTAATCTATTAGAAGATCCTTTAAAATCATTTATTTGGATTGTGATAAAGATGGAATACCTTTATAATTAATAATATACCATTGTTATTTAGCTTATGGACACAAGTGATGAAGCTTCAGTAGTAGGATTTGGGAGTTACCAAAGGAGGAAGGTTTAATTGATCAGTACCTGAGGATTTGGTTAACTGGTACCTGAGTTTATTCAGAGAATTTTTAACATTTTATGTGTGTGCTCGATTTATTTACCTGCTTATAAGTCCTTGAAATGTGAAGGCATCATATTCACTGACACTTATATACAACTCCTGGAGGACTGACACATTTCTTAATCAGCTCTGCCACAGTTGCTAACTCTCTCCTTTTTCTCTACTCTCTATAGCTTTTTATTTTGACCAGACACACCCCGTTCAGTCAGTTTAGTCAAAGAGATAGTTACCCATCATTGTGTGTGCAATTTAAGTTCTGTAAATGTAGCCTCTGACTCATTAAATGTCACAGACTTGCTTTAACGGACAGAGTGCATTTCACTTTGATTCAATCAATGAGTTGCTAATTAAACCTCCTTGATCTTTGTCATAGAAACATCCCACCAGGATGCATAAATGTTTTAATTATTTTGAAGGCATTAATTTTTTTTAATATCATATATAGCACTCCGCTAAACACATTAGCGTTTCTTGTAAGTCTGGTTTAGAGGTGCTGAACTCTTTTAGCTTTTGCTTGTCTGTATAACTCTATCTCTCCTTCAAATCTGAATGATAGCCTTGCCAGGTAGAGTATTCTCAGTTGGAGGTTTTTCTTCCTTTCATCAGTTTAAATATATCATGCCACTCTTTTCTTGCGTGCAGAGTTTCTGCTGAAAAGTCAGCTGATAGTCTTAGGGAAGTTCCCTTTTTATCTATAGGTAGGTATCTAGTTCCTTTTCTCTTGCTGCTTTTAAGATTCTCTCTTTATCTTTATTTTCTGTCATTTTAATTATTTTCATGTGGACCTCTTTAGAGTCATCTTATCTGTGCTTCTGGGAGCTGGCTGTCTGTTTACTTTCCCAGATTAGGGAAGTTTTCAGCTATTATTTCTTCAAATAAGTTCTCTGTCCCTTTCTCTCTTCTTTTCCTTCTGGGACACCTATAATGCAGGTGTTAGTATGCTTGATGTTGTCCCAAAAGTCTCAAGGTATCCTAATTTTTTTTGTATTCTTTTTTTTTTCAGCTTGGGTGATTTCCACTACTCCATTTTCCAGTTCACTGATCCACTCCTCTGTGACATATAATCTACTGTTGATTCTTTCTAGTATATTTTTTATTTCAATTATTGTATTCTTCAGCTCTGTTTGATTCTTCTTTATATTTTCTAACTCTGTTATTTTCATTGTGGTTATCCATTTGTCTTCTGACTTTTGTAGGGCATCTTAATGATCATTACTTTTAACTCTTCATCAGGTAGATTGCTTATCTCCATTTCTTTAGTTCTGGGGTTTTGTCCTGTTCTTTCATTTGGAAAATATTCCTGTCTCCTCATTTTGACTGATTCTTTATGTTTACTTCTATATGTCAAGTAGGTCGGTTATATTTCCCAATCTTGTAGAAATGACCTCATATAAGAGATGTCCTATGGGGCCCAGCAGCGCACTCCCCTCTGTTTACCAGAGCTATATCCTCTAGGGTGATCCCTCTGTGGGCTGTGTGGGCCCTTCTGTTGAAGTGGGGTTGACTACTGTAGGCACACTGTAGGCAGGTCTGGCCCCTGGCCTAGTTGGTTGCCAGGCCCTGCCTCATGTGGTGGCTGCTGGCCTGCTGGTGGGTGGGTCCTGGCATGGTTGACTATTGGTCCCAGGGATCCTAGGTCTGGTACTGGGCCACTGGTGGGTGGAGCCAGGATCAGGGGTGGCTGGCTGTGGAGCCTCAGGGGCCTGAGGCTGGTGCCAGCCTGCTGGTGGGCAAGTAAGCCCCTGGCACTAATGGGCTCGAGGGAGGATTCCAAAATGGCACTTGCTAGCACCACTGTCCTTGTGGTAGAATGAGCTCCCCAAATGGCTGCCACCAACATCGTTGTCCCCAGGTTGCCTCCTGCCTCTCTGGGAGACTCTCTAAGATCAGCAAGTTGGTCTGACCCAGCTCCCTTCAAATTACTGCCTCTGTACTGGGTCTCAGAGTTTGTGAGAGTTTGCACATGTCTTTTAAGAGAAGAATCTCTGTTTCCTATAGCCCTCTGGCTTTCCCATATGCAAGCCTGCTGGCCTTCAAAGCCAGATGTTCTGGGGACTTTTCTTCCCAGTATAGGACCCCAAGGCTGGGGAGCATGATGTGGGGCTTGAACTCCTTGCTCCTTGGGGAGAACCTCGCAACTGTGATTATCCTCCCATTTGTGGGTCACCTACCTACGGGTATGAATCTTGACTATATTGTGTCTCTGCTCCTCCTTCGTGTTTTGTTGTGTTTCTTTCTTTATATCTTTAGTTTTGGAAAATATTTCTAGTCGTCAGGTCATTCGCATAAATAGCTGCTCTGTAAATAGTTGTAATTTTGGTGTGCCCATGGGAGGAGGTGAGCTCAGGGTCTTCCTATGCTGCCATCTTGGCCACACTTGCATTGTTTTTAATGCAAGGAATTAGTACAGTTTAATGGCTATAAGGCTTCCTTCAGATTCTGGACTATCTGTTCAAATACCAACTTTACATCTTATAAGCAGAGTGACTTTGGTAAAGTTACTTCACATCTTTGTGCCTCAGTTTTGGCATTCCATATATTAACATTGTCTCCCTCCAACTCAAGAATAATCATATGCAACCCCTGTGTTTTTCTTTCTTTTCATTTTAGTTTTGCTATATATTATGTACCTTTATTGTTGAGTTTGTGTGCTTTTAAAATTTATGTAAATAGTATAATACTCTATGTAATCATCTATATCTTTCTTTTTACATCCAATGATATGTTTCTAACATTCAATAATTTGATGTTTGTAGCAGACCATTCATTTTCACTCTTATATAGTATCCCCTTGTCTGACTATACAAAAACACATCTATCTATACTTATATGTATGGTCATTTTGAGTTTTTATAATTTGAGATCCAGCAATGCCATAAATATTTTTTACGAGTCTCTTGAGACACATGCTCAAGAGTTTTCTAAGGTACTTATCTAGAAATAGCTTCCGAGTCCTGAATTTGCACATACATGACTCCACCAGATAATACTAAATTGTTTTCCAAGGTACTGCATTACTTTACTCTCCCACCAGCTATCATGTGGCATTATCAGAACTTCCTATTTTTTTTTTAAACTGGTGGGTATAAAATGTCATTTTATTATGACTAAAATTTGCATTTCTTGGATTACAAATAAGGCAGAACATTTTGTTTTTTTCATTTTTGCATTGGCCCTTCAAATTTCCTTTTCTGTGAAATATCCATTAAGTGAAATCAGGGTTACATTTCTATTCAAAGTCTTTGCTGTTCTTTTTGATTATATTAATATGTTCTAATTTTAAAAGATCCTAAATTGAAAATTTCTTAAAAACAAAGCAAAAACTTTCCACAAAATTTGAGTATATTGTGGTATTTTCATTATTGAAGGAATTTTGCCATTGCATATTAGTAATTTTAAGCAGAACATCTAAACTTTTAATTATACTGTTGAGGTAGGAATACCTTATAGTAAGTTCATTATTTGTGGATGAACTTCTTGAGGAATCAACTATGAATCTCTACAGAGACTGAAATACAGCAACAGCTCATTGTAAATATTTTAAATTAATCCACTGACTGTTAATGTAAAGCATGAAGAGCTGTGAAAGAATAAACAAATGAAGTTAAAGTTAAACATTCTTCAGTTATATCCATCAGTGGGACAGTGTTTATCAATTTATATAAACATCATGTTTAGGGGAAAGAGCTAATATTATGTAATATATGATACCCTGATGAAATATGCCTGTCTAGATATTTGGATGTGTCATTTAACAGTGCATAAAACACACTAGCTTTTCTGTGGTTTCCCATATGCCCATTGTAGAATATTTTCTTTGTTGATAATAGGTAAGAACTTTAAACGGCAGTTTTTATTTTTTTGTGTGTTGTCAAGGTACTTTCCTGGGCAGTGAGTTAATGAAGTGGTCTTAGAATGACTAGGGAAGATATGAGGAAAGACACTTTTACTCACTTGGACAGTAAAATCACTCTATTGAGAGATAGAATAATGTTAGAATATCAAGATTCATATCCACGGGACATCTGATTCACATATCCTCAGTTTTTCTTCTATGTGGCATGAATCAATGCAAAATAGTATTCAGTTATGTTAAAGCTCATCTTTAAAACGTTCATATTTAAGCTCATTTTAAAAACTTTTATATTTAAGCAGTCTACTATTGCTTCTTCATCATTTGATGTGCCAGGACTCAGAAAAGAGATCTAAGCAATATCCCGTCGTACAAAGATTATAGTCATAAATTACAATTTTTCATACATTTGTTGAAACAATTTCTCCCCAGTACATTTTACTTCTAGCTTGACAATGACAGTTGCGTTTGGGTAGTTAGCAGAAAACAAGGGTTGAATTACCACTTATACCACTAAAAATCTTTAAGGCATTTGATGAATCATTTTTTATATCCTTGTTTTAGTTTCAACAAATGTACTATGGAAATAATATTAGTCATCTCATAATTTCCTTTCTGAGATCTTTGGAGGATACACATATTTTTAAAAAAATATATATATATATTTTACATCTTTATTGGAGTATAATTGCTTTAAAATGTTGTGTTAGTTTCTGCTGTATAACAAAGTGAATCAGCTATATGTATACATATATCCTCATATCCCCTCCCTCTTGCGTCTCCCTCCCACCCTCCCTATCCTACCCCTCTAGGTGGTCACAAAGCACCGAGCTGGTCTCATTGTGCTATGGGGCTGCTTCCCACTGACTCTCTATTTCACATTTGGTAGTGTATATATGTCAATGCCACTCTCTCACGTCGTCCCAGCTTCCCTTCCCCCTCCCCGTGTCCTCAAGTCCATCATCTATGTCTGCGTCTTTATTCCTGTCCTGCCCCAAGGTTCTTCAGAACCATTTTTTTTTTTAAGATTCCATATATATGTGTTAGTATACGGTATTTGTTTTTCTCTTTCTGACTTACTTCACTCTGTATGACAGACTCTAGTTCCATCCACCATACTACAAATAACTCAATTTCATTTTTAGCTTTTAAGGAACCTCCATACTGTTCTCCATAGTGGTTGTACCAATTTACATTCCTGCCAACAGTGCAAGAGGGTTCCCTTTTCTCCATACCCTCTCCAGCATTTATTGTTTGTAGATTTTTTGATGATGGCAATTCTGACTGGTGTGAGATGATACCTCATTTTGGTTTTGATTTGCATTTCTCTGATGATTAGTGATGTTGAGCACCCTTTCATGTGTTTGTTGGCAATCTGTGTATCTTCTTTGGAGAAATGTCAATTTAGGTCTTCTGCCCATTTTTGGATTGGGTTATTTGTTTTTCTGATATTGAGCTGCATGAGCTGCTTGTATATTTTGGAGATCAATCCTTTGTCAGTTGCTTCGATTGCAAATGTTTTCTCCCATTCTGAGGGTTGTCTTTTCATCTTGTTTATGGTTTTCCTTGCTGGCAAAAGCTTTTACGTTTCATTAGGTCCTATTCATTTATTTTTGTTTTTATTTCCATTACTCTAGGAGGCAGGTCAAAAAGGATCTTGCTGTGATTTATGTCATAGAGTGTTCTGCCTATATTTTCCTCTAAGAGTTTTATGGTGTCTGGTCTTACATTTAGGTGTTTAATCCATTTTGAGTTTATTTTTGTATATGGTGTTAGGAAGTTTTCTAATTTCATTCTTTTACAGTTTTCCCAGGACCATTTATTGAAGAGGCTGTCTTTTCTCCATTGTATATTCTTGTCTCCTTTGTCAAAGATAAGGTGACCATATGTGTGTGGGTTTATCTCTGGGGTTTCCATCCTGTTCCATTGACTTATATTTCTGTTTTTGTGTCAATACCATATGATCTTGATTACTGTAGCTTTGTAGTATAGTCTGAAGTCAGGGAGCCTGATTCCTCCAACTCTGTTTTTCTTTCTCAAGATTGCTTTGGCTATTCGGGGTCTTTTGTGTTTCCATACAAATTGTGAAATTTTTTGTTCTATTTCTGTGAAAAATGCCAGTGGTAGTTTGATAGGGATTGCATTGAAT
>NC_041225.1:57701513-57713024 GCF_002837175.3 Physeter macrocephalus
ATTTTTCATCATTAGTGTATAGGAATGCAAGAGATTTCTGTGCATTAATTTTGTATCCTGCTACTTTACCAAATTCATTGATTAGCTCTTGTAGTTTTCTGGTGGCATCTTTAGGATTCTGTATGTATATTATCCTGTCATCTGCAAACAGTGACAGTTTTACCTTTTCCTTTCTAATTTGGATTCCTTTTATTTCTTTTTCTTCTCTTTTTAAGCATCTGGAAGTAAGGTATATGATGTGCAATTTAAGTTCACATAGTAAGTCATAGTAAAAGCTACAACAAACTGCAGGTGGCTTTTCAATTTGCTCTCACTTCTCAGAAAATTTTAAATTGGTGACAAAGAATTTCTTGGCAACTTATAAAAGGAAAACTAATCTTAATGTTTTGCTTCTTGAAGGTAATAGTCAATAATAAAATCCAGCTGACAACCAACCTTTTCTATCATGATCTAACTGCCAGAAAAGAGATTAAGTGAGTTTTTGTTCTGGTTCTTTTAGACCAGGTGAATTTGCTTATAGGTCTGTGGAAAACTTTTTGAATATAGCCTGTTGCTGGAAGCTCAAAATTATTTAGTGCTGACTGTAATTGCATCTTGGAGGAGGTAATTGACAGCATGTTGACTCGTTTTGCCAAAAATGAAGCTTTTAGGTTTCCTGAGAACACATTTTAAAATACTGGTGTTTACTTGAAGATTATCTAGCCTTCCAAAGAATTCCTTTTTTTTAAATAAGAAAATATATTTACAATCGGGAGGTGTTGAATTTTCTTCTAAAAAATTTCAAATAACTTGGAAGATAGAAAAATTAGAAGGAAAATGGTTTAAGGTAATTACAAAACAGTTTGGTTAATCCTGAGGTGTTAATTTTCCTTTAGCATCATTTATGACAATTTCTTTTGCAAACAAAAATTGCAAAGCCATCAGAATATTCAGATCTATGCAAATACAAAATGATGGCAACTTTTTATTTTTGGCATATTATGTCCAGTATTCTTTCCTGTACAATGGTAAAAACCATAATCATTTTTTTCTTGTAACTGATATGGTTTTTGTTTTTGTATCAGGAGAGCTACCAATGTCTTATGTTAACTGTGTCCTGGTTATAGTTTGCATTGTATACCCATGTAGGAAAAAAAATAGCATAATCTTTTAGATTATACAGCGATTTGTTTATTGTATTTAATTTTCATTAACAAGGTCGATTATTCCCTAGGAACTGGTAAGAAAATGGGTCATCTGTCATCATCACTTTCATTGAAATGAGTGTATTTTCATTTTGAATCCATTTATTCAATACAGCTATGAATCATTCCTGGTAATTTTTTGGTAGGTAAGAAGTCATAGATATAAGTTATGCTTGGAGGCATAATTTTTCTATAAAACCGTGTTTAGACCTGGAAGCTAATCCTTAGAGAGACATGTACAGACTACACTTCTGTACTTTAGATTCATATCAGATCATGACATTTATTTTATTTTACTATATTGGCTCTTTCCACTATCTCAAAATTATATATGACATGTCTAAAATCACTACCAGAAGTAAGTTAAAAACATTATTATTAGTACATTATTAAAATCTAAAGACTATTTCTTATTTTATGTCCTAAATTTAGACTGTTCCTATTTTGTCATTAAAGATTTCTTCAACATATGCCCATTTTTCTCCTTTTCCATAAGCCCTAATATTAGAATTATTTTGTAGCCCCAGTTCCTCTCCATGTTTCTTACATGTTCTTTCAGGTTTTTATCTCTCTGTCTTTTTGTGCAAGGTTCTAAGTGACTTCCTCAGAACTTCCTTCTAATTCTCTCTTCAGCTGAGCTCGGTCTATTATTGAATTTACAAGTGTTTTATTTCAATTTTTATATTTTGTATCCACAGTTTCTAATTGGATCTTATACATTGCTAATTGGTCCTATTCCACCTTTTCTTGTGTTTGTACCATAACTTCATTGGTTTTTGGGTGAATGTCACTCCTTCACTTAACTCTTATAGCATCTAAAAGAGACTAATTTAAAAGTCTTTCTTCCCCCCAGGTTGCTCCATAAGTGTGCTTTAAATCTGGAGTGACTAAATGTGACATTTTTATTTTATTTGTATACCCCTTTCAATTTGTGAATTGTGCAAAATTGTTCATACAGATAATTTATTGCATTAAAATGAAATATACAGTTTAAAGAACATTTTTAAAGTAAATGCCCATGAAAACAATCAAGAAATGGAAATAGAACTTTAATCTCTCTTCCATTAACTCAGAGTGGAAAAGAAATTTCTTCAAAGCATGTGTAACTATAGAAATACTCATATGAATTTGGGATTTGTTTTGGAAGCTTGATACAGAATAAACTTTTGAAAATATTTCACATACACTTCAGAAAAATGTTACAGAGTTCTATATATGTTTTTAAAGTAAATCTTAATAATCTTATTAAGTGTCCCCATCTCTTTCTTTTCTCTCTCATTCTCTCTCCCTCCTGCTGGTTTTCATCTAAGTTCGTGGTGGTTTCTTTAGAATGAATATTTGTAGACTTAAAGGTTTAGGCAAAATTATTTATTCAACAGATTGTAATCATAGTTTGAAAACAAGCATACAGTAAGAAGGATATGAGATAAGTTATAAAGAACTTGTTGGACATCCTTCACAGATAATACAAGGCAATTATCTGGAATGATCTCTGTTTTTTGCCTCTGACAGTAGCTTCAGGACTGCAATCAATTGAATTTGCTCATGTCCCAGAATTTCATGACCAGCTGAGGGGGTTGCCGACTATATATATATACGGACCTGAGCTGGGAGCAGGGTAGGTGTGCTGTATTTAGCTCAGCCACAAACATGTAAAACGCCTTACTTTGCACATTTGCACTCTCATATCCTTTATCTTACTGATGATTAATATGAAAACTGCTCCAAGACCTTGGATTACTTTCTAAAAGAATTAACTCTACGTGGCTCCCTTCTCATTATTTTAGAAGTCAGTTTGTTTATGTTTTTCTAGAGCTTCAGTTTGAAGACTGTGGCCTGAATGCAATTCCACTGATGAGAGTACAAAGAGAGGAACTGGATATCTTGGCGAGGGCTCTGGGCAGTTGTGGTTAGTGGGCTTGGTCTTTGCTTTTCCTTCTGAAATTCTTTTTAAAAACTTGCACTAGTGTTCAGTAGACTTATTTGTTGTGTTTGTATGGGTATCCCCAAGACTTCTGTATTTCTTTCCAATTCAGTGTGGAATGCTTGGAATTTTGTCCAGACAGATAATCAGCTTCAGATGTTGAATGTTCCTGTTCTACCTGCCCCTCACCCAGCAGCTCTTCCCAGTTACGTGAGTGAAATGATAGGTAAATACATGGATTTTGGCTATGACACTGTTCTTCTGCGGTGGAGAACAATTTCCCTTGGCCTTGGCCGTGCTAATAGTTCTCCACCCACCTCACAATCCTTCAGAGGATGTGATCTTATTCATCAGATACTTCCCTCCCCTGCCTTTCTTTTTGCTAGATTTTTTTCTTGTTTGTCACTGGGGATAATTATTTCTGGGCAATTGGGATTAATAGGTTTCCTCCCTCTACCTTGCCTCTCACTCTGGAAAAAGCCAGTGGCAAACCATGGCAATTTTCTGGCTCTAAGTTGTTAAGTCGATCCAGGACTGCTTCTTCACTAAAGGAATTATCTGCATATTTTCTCTGAGCTTTCTACATACCCTGCCATTTAGCTGGTCTCCAAATTGGGGAATTGTGAATGAGCTTTTTCAATATATGTACATTTATCTTCACCTCCACGATGCATTCTTTTGGAGAAGAGGTATGGGGAAAGAGTAGTAAACTCTGGACTCTTCTGTCCTTATTTCCCCCTGATAGCCATTCTTCAAAGATTATAGTATGGAAATACTTCTTCTTTTGTTAACTGCTAGTTCATAGTAACTGTAATTTTACATTAAAAAAATTTTGAGGGATAGTCTATGATTTAGCTTTACTTGATTATTACAATGAATTATCATTGTGTTGAGTGAACTTTAAAAAAATCTACTTTTGTGGAGTTCAGTATAAATGTCTGACAGTACCCAGTCATCCAAATTTCAGAAAGGACGTGGTAATCAGACATCTGAGAATGACTTCAATAGCTCTTGCCCTTGTATAATTCCCTCATCTAAGATATGATACGATATGGCTGTATATGTTACATGGCCAGAGAAATTTTGCAGATGTAATTAAAGTTACTAATAAGTTGATCCCATTTCCTTAAGATAGGGAGGTTAGGAGGACCTTCAAGATGGCGGAGGAGTAAGCCATGGAGATCACCTCCCTCCCCACAAATACATCAGAAATACATCTACATGTGGGACAACTCCTACAGAACACTTACTGAACGCTGGCAGAAGACCTCAGACTTCCCAAAAGGCAAGAAACTCCCCACGTACCTGGGTAGGGCAAAAGATAAAAGAAAAAACAGAGACAAAAGAATAGGGACGGGACCCGCACCAGTGGGAGGGAGCCGTGAAGGAGGAAAGGTTTCCACACACTAGGAGTCCCTTCGCGGGCGGAGACTGCGGGTGGCGGACGGGGGGAGCTTCAGAGCCGCGGAGGAGAGCGCAGCAGCGGGGTGCGGAGGGCACAGCGGAGAGATTCCCGCAGAGGATCGGTGCCGACCGGCACTCACCAGCCCGAGAGGCTTGTCAGCTCACCGCCGGGGCGGGCGGGGGCTGGGAGCTGAGGCTCAGGCTTCGGTCGGATCGCAGGGAGAGGACTGGGGTTGGCTGCGTGAACACAGCCTGAAGGGGCTAGTGCGCCACGGCTAGCCGGGAGGGAGTCCGGGAAGAAGTCTGGAGCTGCCGAAGAGGCAAGAGACCATTGTTTCAGGGTGCACGAGGAGAGGGGATCCAGAGCACCACCTAAACGAGCTCCAGAGACGGGCACGAGCCGCGGCTCTCAGCGCGGACCCCAGAGGCGGGCATGAGACGCTAAGGCTGCTGCTGCAGCAGCCACCAAGAGGCCTGTGTGCGAGCACAGGTCACTCTCCACACCTCCCCTCCCCGGAGACTGTGCAGCCTGCCACTGCCAGGGTCCAGTGATCCAGGGACAACTTCCCGGGAGAACACACGGCACGCCTCAGGCTGGTGCAACGACACACTGGCCTCTGCCGCCGCAGGCTCGCCCCGCATCCGTACCCCTCCCTCCCCCGGGCCTGAGTGAGCCGGAGCCCCCAATCAGCTGCTCCTTTAACCCCGTCCTGTCTGGGCGAAGAACAGACGCCCTCCCTCCAGCGACCTACAGGCAGAGGCGGGGCCATGTCCAAAGCTGAACCCCAGGAGCTGTGGAAACAAAGAAGAGAAAGGGAGATCTCTCCCAGCAGCCTCAGGAGCAGCGGATTAAATCCCCACAATCAAGGACATGGAAGCAACCTAAGTGTCCATCAACACATGAATGGATAAAGAAGATGTGGCACATATAGACAATGGAATATTACTCAGCCATAAATAGAAACGAAATTGTGTTATTTGTAGTGAGGTGGATGGACCTAGAGTCTGTCATACAGAGTGAAGTAAGTCGGAAAGAGAAAAACAAATACCGTATGCTAACACATATATTTGGAAACTAAAAGAAAAATGGTTCTGAAGAACCTAGGGGCAGGACAGGAATAAAGACGCAGACGTAGAGAATGGACTTGAGGACACGGGGAAGGGGAAGGGGAAGCTGGGATGAAGTGAGGGAGTGGCATGGACATATATACACTACCAAATGTAAAATAGATAGCTAGTGGGAAGCAGCCGCATAGCACAGGGAGATCAGCTTGGTGCTCTGTGACCACCTAGAGGGGTGGGAGGGAGACACAAGAGGGAGGGGATATGGGGATATATTTATACGTATAGCTGATTCACATTGTTATACAGCAGAAACTAACACAACAATGTAAAGCAATTATACTCCAAAAAAGATGTTAAAAAAAAAAAGATAGGTTATCTGGGTGGGCCAGGCCCAATAAGGTGAGCCCCTTTACAAACAGAAAGTTTTCTATGGCTGACGACAGAAGAGGAAGTCAGGGAGATGTAAGTCATGTAGAGGACTTGATGGGCCATTACTGATTGGAAGATGGAGGGGTCCAAGTGAGAAGGGATGCAGGTGGAATCCAGGAGCCAAAAATGGCCCCCAGCTGACAGCCCTCAAGGATGAAGGGACTTCAAATCTACAGATACAGGAACTGGATTTTCCCAAGAATCTGAATGAGCCTGGAAATGGATGCTTCCCCAGAGCTCCCACATAAGAGCCCAGTGTGGCCAAAACTTTGATTTCAGCCTTGTGAGACTCTAAGCATGGAACCCAGTTGAGCCCACTCAGACTTCTGACCTACAGGATTGTGAGTGAATCAATGGGTTTTGTTTTAAGCCACTAAGTTTGCGGCAATTTGTTCTGCAACTGTGGAATATGAATTCGAGGCACATTCAAAACAGTGTGCAGGGAAATGTGGAAGGCATATACCTATCCTTGTAGAAATATTTTAATGTTCAAAAGATGCTATGTATCAGATTTAAGAACCCATTCCCTTTTCCATGTGATCACATTTGCTTCTACTCTTTCCTCTTCCAACCCTCTTTTTAATTCTATTAAGAACTCCTCTCCTACTTGGCTCTAACTGTCTCTTGGCCTGATCCACCAATCTCAATTTCCATCAACCCTCTGGTGAGATTTGTAGCTCACTAGGATCTGGTCCCATCTTTTCTCCTCCCTTTTTTGGCCCTACCCATCCATCTGTCTCACTTTTTTATTTGTTGTTGTTGTTTTTTTGTTTGTTTTTGTTTTTTTCTGTGCCATAGCTCTGTTGAATAAAAGGGAGTGCTAAGTTAATTTTGTTCCTTTTCCATAAGTTTCATTCCATTTAGAAATAATTAATCTTGTACTCTGACAGTATATACAGAACAACTGTGGATATTTAAAGAAAATTGCCATGAAGCCTGGCATGCATTACTTTTACAAACAAGGAAGAACTTTTTAGTTTAAAATAAATGTCTCAGTGATAGATATGTATAGTTAAGTTTATTCTATAAGAAAATATTCCAAATACTTAAAAAATTTCAAATAGGTATTTAGGTTGCTCCATGAAACACACATCCTTATCATTCTTTATGTCTGTGCTATTTATTTCTGTAGTTTTTTAAAATTGATGTAGATATCATACTCTGAAAATGTTTCTGAGTAGGAAAGAAATTGTAATTAAAATAAAGCAAAGGAAACACTGATTTACCACATACTTGATACCTTTCTTTCTCTTTCCTCCAATACAACCCAAAATACTTTAAATAGGGTGTACAAAAGTATAAAGATCACAAATAGACATACGGGAAAGGAAGAAAGAAGTTACAAAGAGAAAATATTTTTATTTAATACCAAAAATTTGTCTTACCAAGTTTGGAGGATTTATTCTTAAAGGAAAAAATAAAATGTCTAATAAATAATCAGGCATATGGGAAAAAGTGAGGTTTCCGGTAGTCAACTAATTTTTGAAATCAATTTGTGTAAACAAAGGCTATTTTGTGAATCTTTGATTCTTTAAAATTAATTCTATCTGATTTACACTCAGATAGATGTGGAAACCTGGCTCATTTAAAGTAGCATAATTATATGTTATAAAAATGATATTCATTTATTCTCTGTTTTCCATGATTATAATACTTACTATTGAAGTCACAGGATATTACAGATTATGTGAGGCCCTATGGGAAATATTTTATAAGAATGCATACTAACATTCTTGTTTCTCCCCACTGTGTCCTGTACTATTCCAATACCAATCTGTGATAAAAATTCAGAAAGACAGACTGTGTTGACAGAATAGTACTTGGGAAGGAAATTTAGACATATGAAGTACAATTTGTTTGGAACAAAGACATTTTGCAAAGTAATTTTAGTTTGTATCAAAAATTAGAGAAATTGGCACACTTCTCTGAAAGACTTCTGTCTTAGAACCATTGATTATGGAATTTGGGTACCTTAAAAATCATTAAGATATCACCTCCTGTATGCAGTGTAATCTAAATTACACGCAGCAGACTTCCCACAAAGTAAATCCTTAAATCCAAAGTAATGTATCTTATCAACATTACTTCCTCGTACCCTTTAAAAGTCTTTTTCTAAGCCTTTTAAAGTCTAGGCACTCTTTCCTTAGCCAGGGTACACTGGAGAGGAAAGTACAGTGTGGTTACACCTGGGCCAAAATGGAGCAGAAGCCATTTAGGAATCTACAAAAAATAAATTATGTATTGATGTTAACACCTTCATTTATTTAGCACTCCATCAGGCATCCAGATTACATGGGTAGTTCTGTCATCAGGAATTCATGAATATAGTATAACTGAAAAGTATATGTTTTATTTTCCTCTTAGATTAAAACGTCATGAGAACAAAGGTCAGTTGATTCAGACTTGTCCAGATACAAAGCTCAACAGGAGTGTTCAGTGTATATGTGTGTGTGTGTGTGTGTGTGTGTGTTTTATTCTGTGCTACATTTTTAATTTTTTGCTTAAAAGTTGTTATTCACCATCAATTTTAACTTTCTAAAGGGCAGAGGGCATATTTCTGTAATTCTCTTAGTAAAGTGTCATGATGAAATGAAAGACCATTAAGTGATTTTCTTATTTGCTTTTATTTATGTTATTGTTTTTAGTAGTTTTATGCATTTTAGAAGCAGAAAAACTATCCACTAATGAAGTTTCGCTATTTTTTGTCTTTGGATAAGAGTCAAGCTTCTACACAGACAATAGTCTATCTAATTAAATTTACTGAGGATCTCACATTTCCAGAACAAATGTGTAGTGACATTTCTAGCATCTTACTTGCATCTCTTCCATGGTTACCTCTCATGGCTATAGACATAGGAATAGTTTCCTCAGCTAAGGTCTGATTTATTTCTCCTAATATACTTCTCTTTTAACTAAAAGCGCATAAAGGTAAATAGAATATGTTTGCTGTTCTTGAAAACTGCATAGACCAGTGGGGGAAGACAAACAAGTTAATGTAATAGAAAGCAAAATGAGCATTTATCATGTGGGCCTTTAATCTTAATGCACTGTGACTAAAATTTAAGCCACATAGGTATTGGAAAAAAGAGCTAATTTTCTACATGATTATATATTATTCCACTTATTTAAAAATTCCATACTGTTATTCTTTCATCAAGGTCCCTCTCCTTGATAAAATTGGGATGATTTATCTTTATTTGTTTTAGAACTGGCATTCACTTTTAATGTGCATCAAAATTTTTAGTGAAAATATTATATTTCTCAGAAAGATCGAAGCATTTAATGATAAATTTGTAACATAAGCTCATTTATTTTAAGTGTGGAGACATTCTTCAAATTAATAATTAAGTCAAAAGATTATAGCAGAACAAAGTTCATATAAGATAGTAGATCTCATTTGGGTGGTGTTTTAATATCCATCATATTACTTTGATATTTAAGCAGACTTCTTGGCGAAATTTAATGCAATTTATTGGTGATTAGGTTGATGTCGAGGAAATAAATGCTTAATTTCTCTTTCATCCTCTCTTTCCCCTTATTTCTCTCTCTTTCCCTCTAACGACCAGTTTTTTAATTCCAGGTAAATCTTTTAGCTTTTCGTGACTCCTTCATATATCTCAGACACCCTATTTTTCTTTTAACATAATTATATAAATTAGCCCCTTTCTCTTTCTCCACTACAAGTCAGAGAGATTTCCAGCACCTGAAATGAGAGGGAAATAAAACTTGGCTGGAAGAACTGGATTTAAATCATAACTTGATCACTCCTTTCCTCTGTGAGAAGAGTGAAGTGAACTGTTTAAGAGTCCGGACTCTCCGGCCAGACTGCCTGGATTTTAATTCCAGCTCTGTAATCTAACTAGCTGACTGACCTTGAGTAAATATTACCTCTAGGTGCCTCAGCTGCTCCATCAGTAAAATAATTATAAAAGTTCATACCAACTAGAGTTTTTGTGAGGATTAAATAAATACATACATACAAATTGCTTAGAATAATACCTAGCATGGAGTAAAAACACTAGACATCTTTGCTAGTATTGTTAGGCTATTATTATTTGATCTTTGGTAAGTCATTCAATTTTTATATCTCTAAAATGGCATATTTTGCTACCTACATTGGAAGGTAACAATTCAATAAATTTTTATTGCAGATAAAGCCAAACTCCTGACTGAAGGTATAAATGTGGTCTAATCTGTAGACTACTGATATTTTAGTAGTATTCCCTATATAGTAAACTTATCACTTAGTGCCTTTCACCATCAGACTCCTTAGGCAACAGAATACACCTTTTTAAAGGTATGTTTTATTCAAAGTGAAGATGAGGTTGCTGGGCTAAGTTCTCATTGTTTTCCAAACCGAATTCAGCCAACGTTGCCGAATCTCCAACTCATCTCTCTGTGAGCTGAGGTACTGAAAGGAGAGACTTCTGTCTTGGGGAGGATTGGTTATAGGCCTAGCTCTGCTCCCCAGTTGCTACATGCTAGGTTGTCTGGCATAATGAAGGCGATGATACTGAAGTTTGTGATCTAGGCTTCCAAGAAACTACACTGGTTAACAATTGTTCACTCAACAAACCATGTTCCAATACATCTTCTAGGCCCTAGGCATAGAGCAGAACAATCAGAACTTATATTCTAGCTTGGGAAGGCATCTAATAAACAAAAATGAATTACATAACTAGTGTAACAAATGGTGAAAATTCAGAGGAGGAGAGAAACAGTACCTGGGATTGGGGGCTGTAAATTTATGGATCTAGTGTTGGGAAAACCACTCTAACTTTTGAGCAGAGACCTTTGAAGATAAAAATAGAGTTGCACTTTACTAAGGAATGGACAATTTCAAGAAATGCATCATGTGGGGTGAAAAAACAAGAATTTGGTTAAGTTTGAAATATCTGTTAGACATCTGTGTGAAGATGTTCTATATGCTACTAAGTATCTGAATATGGAGAACTGGGGGACAATCCTGGCTGGATATATACATATAATAGTTTATCAACATATAACTAATATTTAAAATCATGAGACTAGATGTGATTATATAGGGAGGGAATGAAGTTAAAGAAGAATATCGAAGAAGAAATAAATGAATATAAAATAAAAATGTTTATTTTCCTTATTCTTAATTGATTTAATAGGACTATTTTTTCAAAATAACGATAGCTACAATGCTTTTGATTATGTATGCTTAAGTATATTATATATGTATGCTTAAATATAAGTGAAATAAATGACAGCAATAATACAAAGGACGTAAAATAATTAGGATTGTTTTGTTATTATAAAATACTCATGCTACCTATTGGAGTAGGATAGTGTTTTTTGGAAGTTGACTTGGATTAGTTGCAAATGTATAGTTAGTTGCAAACTCTAGGGCAACTACTAAAAATTTTTTTTAAGTATAATAAATATGCAAAGAAAGGAGAGAAGGGGCTTCCCTGGTGGCGCAGTGGTTGCGCGTCCGCCTGCCGATGCAGGGGAACCGGGTTCGCGCCCCGGTCTGGG
>NC_041225.1:57713137-57731965 GCF_002837175.3 Physeter macrocephalus
GGGAGAGGCCACAGCAGAGGGAGGCCCGCATACCACAAAAAAAAAAAAAAAAAAAAAAAAGAAAGGAGAGAAAATGGAATTATATAATATGTTCAATTAAAAACACAAAAGGAAGAAAAAGAGTGGAAGACAAAACTGGGAAAAAGGAACAAGTTCAACAAATAAAAAACAATAACAAATATGGTAGATATTAATCCAACTATATTGATAATCATTTTAAAATCAGTGGTCAAGGGACTTCCCTGGTGGCACAGTGGTTAAGAATCCGCCTGCCAATGCAGGGGACGCGGGTTCGAGGCCTGGTCTGGGAAGATCCCACATGCCACCGAGCAACTAAGCCCGTGCGCCACAACTACTGAGCCTGCGCTCTAGAGCCCGTGAGCCATAACTACTGAACCCACGTGCCAGAACTACTGAAGCCCGCGCCTAGATTCTATGCTCCGCAACAAGAGAAGCCACTCCATGAGAAGCCCCCACTCACTGCAAATAGAGAAAGCCGGTGTGCAGAAACGAAGACCCAATGCAGCCAAAAATAAAGAAATTTATTTTAAAAAATGAAAAATAAATCAGTGGTCTAAGTATGTCAATCAAAAGACAGAGGTTATCAGAGTGGATCAAAAACCACACCCAACTATATGTTGTCTACAAGAAACCCATTTTAAATATAAAGACACATATAGAGTAAAAGTAAAAGAATGGAGAAAGCTCTACTATGCTAACTTTAATGAATAGAAAGCAGGAATAGCTATATTAATTTCAGACAGAGCAGACTTCAGAACAAGGAGAGTTATCAGGGAGAAAGGGGGGTGTAACATAACAATAAAAGTGTCAATTCTCCAAGAAGACGTAACAATTATTAACATGTATATACGTGACCAGAGTATCAAACTACCTAAGGCAAAAATTGATAGAACTTCAAGGAGAAATAGATACATCCACTATCATAGTTGGAGACTTCAACACCTCTCTATCACAAATGGACAAATGGATCCAGTAGGCAGAAAATCAGTCTTTTCAAGAAATGGTGCTGGAACAACTGGATAGCTACAAACACACACACACACACACACACACACAGAGTCACATACCTTACATCCTTCACAAAAGTTAACTCAAAATGGAATATAGATCTAAGTGTAAAACACAAAACTACAAAATTCCTTGAATATAATATAAGAGAAAACTTATATTATCTTGGATATGGTGATGACTAAGATTCGACACCAAAGACCTGAATCATGAAAGAAATAATTGATTATCTGGACTTCATTAAAATTAAAAATTTGTGCTCTGCAAAAGACAATGCTAAAAGAATGAGCAGATGCACAGACTTGGAGAAAACCATTGGAGAAGACACATCTGATAGAGGACTTTCATCCAAAATATACAAAATACTTAACACGTAACCATAAGAAAACAAACAACCCGATTTAAAAATAGATCAAAAACCTGAATGAACACCTCACCAAAGAAGATATACGGATGGCAAATAAGCATATGAAAAGATGCTCCCCATCATATGTCATCAGGGAAATGCAAATTAAAAGAACAATGAGATACCACTACATACCTGTTAGAATGGCCATAATTAAGAACAGCACCAAATGCTGGAAAGGATGTGAGGCAACATCAACTCTCATTCATTGCTGGTGGGAATGCAAAATGATACAACCATATTGGAAGACAGTTTGACGTTTTCCTACAAACCTGAACATACTCTTACCATGCCATTCAGCAGTTGCACTCCTTAGTATTTACCCAAAAGAGCAAATGAGTTGAAAACTTATGTCTACACAAACACCTGCACACAGATATTTATAGCAGGTTATTCATAACAGCCAAAACTGTCTGATAAAGATGTTCTTCAGTAGGTGAATGGTTAAATAAATGGTGGCACATTCAGATAATGGAATATTGGTCAGTCCTGAAAAGAGATGATCTATCAAGCCATGAAAAGACACAGAAAAATCATAAATGCATATTAGTAAATAAAAGAAGCCAATCTGAAAAGGCTAAATACTGTGTGATCTTAACTATATGGCATCCTGGAAAAGGCAAACTGTGGAAATAGTAAAAATATCAGTGGTTGTTATGGGTTAGGGGATAAGGAGGCATGAATGCACAAAGCCCAGAGGATTTTTAGGGCAGTGAGACTACTACTACGTATGATAGTAAAATGGTAGATACATGTCACTATATATTTGACCAAATCCAGAGTGTACAGCACCAAGAGTGAAACCTATTGCAAACTATGGACTGTGGGTGATCATGATATATCAATATAGGTTCATTAATTGTAACAATGTACCATTCCAGTGGGAGATATTCATAACTGGGGAGGATATGTATGTGTGAGATCAGGAGGCTAATGGGATATCTTTGTACCTTCCACTCAATTTTGCTGTGAACATAAAAGTACTCTAAAAATTAAAATCTATTTAAAAAAAAACATGCTAGATGGCCAAATACTTAGAGTCAAGGCATAGGGTATTCAAGTGATAGAATATATATGAAACACTCAGAGTTTTGTGAAAAGTCCAATGGAAAACATTCAGTGATTACATTTTTATTAACCTCTTATAGTCATCCTTTTTTTAATATTGAAAGCTTCATAATTTTGTATGGACAACATAAAATGTTACTGACATAGACATTAACGAATCACATCTTTAACAGAATTCAACAAATGCTCAAAAAAAAAAAAGGAAAAAACAAACAACTGTACACCTCAAGGAACTAGAAAAAGAAGAACGAACTAAGCCCAAAGTTCGTAAAAGAAAGAATAAAGATCAGAATGGAAATAAATGAAATAGAAACTACAACGACAATAAAGAGCAATGAAACTGAGTTGATTTTAAAAAAATGAACAAAATCGACAAACCATTAGCTAGACTTACCAAGAAAAAAGAGAAGGCTCAAATAAATTTATAAATGAAAGAAGATACATTACAACTGATACCACAGAAATATAAAAGGTCATAAGAGACTATATGGCAACAAATTGGAAACTATACAAGAAATGGATAAATTCCTAAAAACATACAACCATATCAAGACTGAATCATGAAGAAATAGAAAATCTGAACAGATCAATTACGAGTAAGGAGACTGAATCAATAATCAAAAACTCTCAACAAAGAAAATACTAGGAACAGATGGCTTCATTGGTGAATTCTACCAAACTTTAAAGAACTAATACCAATTCTTCTCAAACTCTTAAAGAAAAAGAAATGGAAACACTTTAAAATTCATTTTACAAGGTCAGCATTACCCTGATACCAAAGCCAGACTAGGACACTGTAAGAACAGAAAATTACAGGTCAATATTCCTGATAAATATAGATGCAAAAATCCTCAACAAAATATTAGCAAACAGAATTTAACAATACATTAAAAGACTCATACACCGCGATCAAGTGGAATTTATTCTAGGGATTCAAGGATGGTTCAACACGTGCAAATCAATATAAATATGTTACATTAACAAAATAAAGGATAAAGATCATATGATCATCTCAATAGATGTGGGAAAATCATTTGACAGAGTTTAACAACCATTTATGATTTAAAAAAAAAACTCTCAACAAAGTGTATAGAGCAAGCGTAACTGTCTTTCTTGCTTTCAGGAGCCCTTATACATCATATGAACTGCTTCAGACTGTACATTGAGTTCATCTCTTTGGTGTGTTTAAGGAATAAAATCTTGCCCTGTTGCCAGTGACCAGTCCCTGCTCCTGAAAATCACTCTGCTGGCTTCCTGCTAAAACTCAGTTCAAAATTCCAACATTCTTTTGGAGTTTACTAAAATAAAAACTCTCCCTGTATCTTGATTTTTGTACATTCCCACATCTTTTGACAAGTCACTTTATCATTCAGTGGCTGACAGATCATCGTGTTTAGTACTCTTCACTAGACCTACTTTATCCTAATTAGGCCACCTCTGTGATAAGACCCAAAGCAGGTGTCCAGCATCTATAACTAGGAGGATGTCATCTAGAAAAGAAAGGAAACATTTCTTTTCACAGATTTTCTAACGGTTATTTTCTTCATTTTGGCTACTAACCTCCTCAGTGAGGTGATACTGAAGCAAGTACAATTAACTTGAAATCTTTATTTTGCTCTTGTATGGTTCTCCTCTGAACTAAATTTTTTTTTTTCAGGCACATGTTTATCTTACTATCTCTGTACTTTATGAGTCCATGATTTTGACAAGTGAGAGATAAAAAACCCACAAACAAAACAAATTGCCTTAATGTATTATCAGGTTTCACCATAAGTGCCAAAAAAACAGGAAGTTTTAAAGTTTTGGGGGTTTTTTTGTCTTAAGATTTTAATCATGGATTTTACCTTGAGGGTAAGTGATTTTGATGGGAATCTACTTTTTCCTACATCTATATTTTTTCAAATCCTGTGGATTCAGTAATTACCTTTTGAAGATAGAAGTTAGTTTCAGATATTATTTTTAAGCCACTTTTGCTCTATTTTGTATATAATGCTTTAATTTTAAAAATTCTTCAAAATATCAAAACCCTGGCCTAGTTCATGCACATTTTCTGACTCAGAAAGCCTTGCCCTGTGACAATAATAACCTGCACTGTTAAAAGGACTTGCAGCAGACTTAAAAAACGCTGCCATACGGTTAACTTGACCTGGTTTTATTTGATTTCAGGTTTCCCAGAGTAATACAATACGTGTTTTGCTATGAGTCAGAAAGAATCAAGGTTTATTTCTGATTTGGGCCCAGGTCATGCAGGAATCTTAACGAGGTGAAAGATAGATAGATGAGCTGCATTCTAGAAGACCATAATAAAATCTTTGGGTGCTAGTGTCATAATTTTACATTTTTTATTTGTCTAATTTGTTATAGTTTTCAAAAATATCTGCTCTTGAGTTGTGATTATGCAGCCCCTTCACCCACTCCTCTAATGTTCATTAGAAATTAATTTACTAATACATTATGCATCTGTAAATTACCTATATAACCAATTAAATAAATGATGATAAATGCATATGATGAAATATGCTCTAATTATTTAAATGACTATATATTTGGATTAGGATTATAGATAATTTTTATTTTCTTCACTGTAAATTTTTATAGTTCCCAAATTATCAGCAACTAGCATGTATTATTTTTGTAATCAGAAAGAAATGATGTTTTGAAACACACTTCGTTCTAAATATAGGACTTAATTTGTTTTCAAATAGTCATATTTTCAAATGATAAGGGAATATTTGAGAAAATAATATGCAATTAATAAATTAAAAGTAGTTTATTTGGCTTATATTTTATTAGGGAGCCAGATTGAAAAAAATTGCTATTAGGTATACATTTATACGGATTACTTCTTTCTTACTCTTACAGTGATAATCAGCAATATTTTACACAGAAAATTGAATAAATATGTTTCAAAAACAAATTATTGTCAAAAATTATCATAAAGCAAGCAACACATTTGTAACAGAATCAATCTTGTCATCACTTGTTTAAAATTCATGTGTCTTCATTGGTTAGAAAATAACATTCAAACACTTTTTTATGCTATTTGCTCTCTGAACCTAAAATTTCCCCAGCACATCATCCCAAATGGTCTCCTAGCACTGCCTTTCACTCCCATCACATTCCCCAGAAATTTACAAGCCCAAACTCCAGAATCATAATCTAATAAATTAGATATTAATAATACAGAATATACCATTTCTTGCCTTCTCACCTCTCCTTAAAATACCAACACTCCCCTCCTCTTTCCTCATTCTTATATGATGACTTATCTTATTTCATTGAGCAAATAGAAGCTATCAGAACAGATTTTGAAAAAAATCTTTCCATTACCAAATCCTCTTAAGATCTGCATTGGTATCCTCCACTTTCCTCCAGTAGTAAAGGGTAAGCTCTCCTTGCTCCTTTCTACTTTCCACTTTTTTACGGGATCCCATCTCTTTTTGGATACACAAACTTTTCTCCTGCAATTATCCACTCCCTTTACATATACATCAGGGATCTTTCCCTCTTTATAGGATTGTTTTCATTGGAAACAAATAAGAATGTCTCTATTTTTATGAGACTCTCTGGAGGGCAAATCTCTCTCCATTTACTGTCCCATTTCTCTTGCCAAGGGGAAAAAAAATCGTTTAGGTAACTCGAGTAGAGGTTAAAGCCTTTATTCACCTGGTGCATATCAAGGGCCACCTGAAGACCAGGTAACTTGTTGAGTCAAAGCGGGATTTTATAGGGAGAGGAGCAGAAGGGAAGACTTGTGGTTTCACTCACATAGCAGTTTTCACCTCTGTCTCTTGTGAAACTCGCTGTTGGGTCGGTTGAAGATTGTTCCAGTTTTCCATTCCTTCTACTTGGTATTCTTGGCACAATGACATCCCAATAACTGTCAGAACAGTTTTTATCAAGAGATGTTTGATAGGCCTGTGGTTTGTTGGTTAGACAAGGTTCAAGGGTGGGAGATTTAGAAAAAAAAAAGGAGGAAAAAGAAAAAGAAAATGGAACCGAAGCTATGGTTGAAGCAAGGGAAACTGGGGTCTCTGTATCACATCTGTTTTAATCCTTTGTACTCTGCTTTCCTTTTACAGGAAAATTCCATGAAATTGCTTTTCATACCCTTTATTGTCTTTAATGCCCTACTTCCCACTCTCTCTAATCAAGCTTTCTTCCCCAACTAATCAAGCTTTCTTCCCTATACTCCAGTGAAAACCCTTTTGTCACATGTTTTCAATGATGGCCATTTTATCAAATCCAATATTAAACACCCAGTTCTCATCTTACTCAAAATCTCATCATTTGATGTTGTGCAATTTCTGCCTTGTTAATAGATTAAGATCCCTCTAGAAGATAATCTTAGTTAAAATTATATACACAGTCCACCCAAATAAATCTTTAGGTCACCAATGACCTCATCACTGCTAACTCCAATGGTAAATTTCCAGTCTTACCTCACTTGATATATTTGACTCAGTTGTCTTTCTTGAAAACTTTCTTCACGTGTCTTGTGGGATTCCTCCCTGTCATGGTTTTCCTGGAGATTTTCTGAACTAACTGGCCATTTCTTCTCAGTCTCTTTTTAGTACCTCTGCTTTTTCCCCTAGACTTTGTATGTTATGGAGCCCCAAGTCTCACACTTTCTCCTTTTCCTGTTTGCTTTTCCTCACTTCCTAGATGATTTTCTTTGGTACTGCTCGTTTTAAATGAAAACCTGTGGGCTGATGATTCACTGTCAAAGTTATATCTCTAGGCCCACAGTTTACCTTGAAATTCAGTCTCAAGATTTTCTGTTTCACCTTTGAAGGTAAGGGCTTTGATTGTCTGGTTCACAGCTCTGTTATTAATGTCTGGAATAGTGTCTGACATATGGTAGGTGTTCCAAACAGTTCTGTTGAATCAATGACTGAATAAATTTTCTGTTATTCCTACAGCACACAACCTGTTATCTATTTATAACAGTTTCATTTTGAAGCATCCTCTTATCCCAGGGATGGTAATTTTTCTTTTTTAAAAAATTTTTCTTTCTTTTTTTAAAAAATAACAAAATACTTCATTTATTTATTGCATAAGTTTGGCAAACAGCACAAAACTTCAGCAACATTTTAAACATTTTAAACATGTAAAAAAGTCAAATGCTGAACAGTACTGGAAATCTGTTTTTACATAATTAGTAATAATGAGTACACAGGTAGGGTTCTGCAAAGCTAGCAAAATACCAAGGATGGCTTGGCTTCTGAACGTATGCCACAAAAACACACACAAAAGCAATATAATTTATCTTTACAAAAATTACAGCCAAGCAATAAAAAAGGATGTTAATAACGACACTAACACGTATGTTCACTATGTATATCTTATACATTGAAATGCTACACCTTGTACCCTGAAATACCATGTGTAGAGAGCCAGACAGAGTAAATTTAGGCTTATCACTGAGGTTAAGAATTATCTGAGAATTTAATGCTTGTATGTAACATACTCAATTAAAACTTGCTTTGAGTCTTCTTTGTTGGCAGTGTAAAATTTTTGACCAGTATCAAAATTCTTGTAAAACCCACATTGAAGACATTTTCTAGTGTACGCAATGTTTGGGGGCATTAAAGAATGTGGAAGAAATTCTTAGATTTCACACTAAGTTTCTGCTGAGCTTTGTCAAACCAAACAGCTCAACTATAAGGCAAGAAAAATTAACCCCCTATAACTGATTAGTGGGTCTTACCAAATAAAGATAAGAATTCAACCTTAGGAAAAAACTTCCTACATAAGCAGATCTGAAACAGTGGACACTAAAATGAACATCTAAAAATTACCTAACATCTTGATATTCAGTCATTGGTTCAGAAGCCTATTCTGATTTTTATTGTTTGTATATATATTTTACAACTATTTATTTTCAATGTATCTTTGTCTATATATTTTTTAACATCTTTACTGGAGTATATTGCTCCACAATGATGTGTTAGTTTCTGCTTTATAACAAAGTGAATCAGCTATACATATACATATATCCCCATATCTCCTCCCTCTTGTGTCTCCCTCCCACCCTCCCTATCCCATCCCTCTAGGTGGTCACGAAACACCGAGCTGATCTCCCTGTGTTATGCGTCTGCTTCCCACTAGCTATCTATTTTATGTTTGGTAGCGTATATATGTCCATGCCACTCTCTCACTTTGTGGGACAGTAATTTTTAACTATTTCTTTCTGAGAAGTCTTCTAGTTCTTTCCCAAGAATGGGTCAATTTTTAATCGATCATTCCTCTGTCATTCTACAGCACTTTGCACATATCCACAATGTCATTATTAAATTGGAGAGCTTTATAGTAGTCACTGGTGGATTGGTACATCCTATTAGGATGTGAATTATTTGAAGACTGGAATCATGTTTCATGTACCATTTTGTCTCCAACACCTAACACCATGCTTGGCATATTATAGATGCAATGACATTTTCATTGAAAGTTGAAACAAATTTCTTCAGTTTGCATAATCAGAACTTAAATCTGTTTCAAAACTTCATAAAGCTTCTCTCCTTTCTTGTTTATAAGTGCAGTGATCTAGCTTTCTTGAGATTCCATGACCAATTCTTTTAAAATTTATTTTGTAATAAAGATGTTCATTCCATCATCCTATTGGCCAAATGTGTTCCATTATAGCCATTTATATCTACTAGTAAAAGAAGAATAATCACTCTGCCTTGGGTTCAATTCTGATTTACAGGCTTTTTAAGGTAGAAATAACAATAGCAATCAAAATATAATGCAAATGTGCGTTTGGAGGTTTGAGACTTCTTTGTAAATATTTACAAATTAAAATTAATTTCTTTTCGGTGTTGTGTATTATTTTCCACCATCAACTCAATGTTATTTACATGTCTGTACATATATACATGCATAAATATATTCACACATACCTATGATGGAAGAGTGAGAGATAAAATTAGAAAGAATTACATCAAAATAATAGTTGTTCTCTCTGGGAAACGATTTTTATTTATATATATTTTTCTGTATTTATTTTTTCTATCTTTTTTGTATTTTCAAAATTAGTCCAATCATCTTATATGTTTTGTCACAAAAATATATTAGTCTAAAACAAACGGGGAGCTACATAATTCTCAAATCTTTAAATCAAACAATAAAATTCGTTTTTAATTTAATATAAAACTTGCATTTTTATTTAGGAATTTTTCTCTTGTTTCTCAAAAGTGATAAAACTAATAGAATATAACAATAGAAGGAGTGGTGAACAGAAAATTCACTGACTCTCTGAAAACCCTGATCTTGGTTCTCACTTTCATAAATTATGTGACATTTAGAAGGGACTTCACCTTTCTGGCCATCAGTTCCTCTGTCTCTGGACCTAAAGGGCTGGGGCAGATGACCTCTAAAATCCTCCTCTGGACTCATGAGTTCATTATGAATATACTATTCTAAGAACTATTTTGTACCATATTGCTTAATTTACATGAAAAGGATATTAATTTCATGTATTTCTGGGTGCTCTTTGAAATAATGATCTCAAAGTGTCTGAAATTCAGAAAATATCCAGTTCTACAAACCGCAGTGTGATAAACATGGCAGAGTTCAACATCGATCTTGACTCTTCTGTTGGGAATTTCTCATTTCAGTTTCTTGTGGGAACCAACACTTACCGGCATATTTTTAACATATATATATATATATATATATATATACACACACATATGTACATATATGTAAAACCATATATGCTTCCATGATTCTGAGCCTTCCTAGGTGCAAGCTACAATTAGAATGTGTGTGGGAGGACATTCAGTTTTGGACATCATAAGTGTAATTTCAAACACTTCCTTTAAAAGAGAGAAGGAAAAGGATCCGAAAACATTTCTGTAAAGTGGGCTTCCTTGGATATGTAGAAGTTGCACATGTGCCAAACTGTGTGTAAGTTAAGACAGGATCCAATCGATAAGTGCTCATCTCATAGCCCCAGGCACGTGGTTAAGAAGCAGCTGGAGAAATTGTAAGAATGCCTGAGGAAAATTTAAGCTCCTTGCCAGATGATACCTTGGGCTCCTGCAGTGCGTTCGAGAGACATACGGTAATGAATGTGTGTGCCCGGAATACTCTGTAATAAAAACGTTTTATCATGGGCTAAATTCAGCTATTTTTTTACTAAAATTACTACTTTGATTTGTTCTTGGGAGATTTCCTTCCCAATTGTCTCCCTCTCTGGGGACTGACCTTTTGTGAGAAGCAGGTAGGGTAAGGTCCTTGAGAAATCGAGGAAACTGAAAACAATAGGGCTGAGATACAGCACAGGGTGGAAAGCAAGGAGGATGCTAAGTGCCTCTGGAAGGGTGGGAAAGTGGATTGCTGCCCACCCACTGCCTCCAGAAAGGCATTAGCTAAAACCAGGGCTCAACCTTAATAACAGCTGTAATAATAATAGTATTTTTAAAACATATTTCTCTAAAGAACTCAAAGCACTTCCCACTCACAATCTTACTGTGCCTGCAGATGCCCAGCTACTGGACCCCAGTTAGGCAGGGAGCACAACAAAGAGAATCAAGAGTTGTGGCTTTTGAGGACCATTGTTCTTTCTTGCTGTAGCATCTAGAGCCCAGGAAAGCAGGAAGCATAGCTTCAATACCTTTCACCTCATGATTATTATTTCCTTGTAACCCTCAGGAACAAAAACAAACATTAAAAAAAAATCACATACCTTTTCTAAAATTTTGTAATTTTGCAAGAATATTTTTGTCATTTTTCAGCCTGTTTCTCCTCTTCTCAATGTAACTTCTCTTCTCCTGGGCATCCATCATTGCCTTCTTAATAGCCTCAGATACACAAGCTATGCCCCATAGGCTCATTATTAAAAAATCACTCAGATTTTTAACTTAAGTTAAATTTCTTGATTCTCATATATTCTATACCATACTAACTACTTTTCAAGCATGATAGAATCAAAGAAAAATAATTAGTCTTAAAAATTTCATAATAATCATGAGCAGTACCACTAATACAGGTGTAAACATGACTTCTGGATTCTTCTTCAATATTCATATAATCTTTAAAAATAGAGTAATATAATTGATATCCATCATCTGATAGTCATTAATATGCTGTTATATTTCTTCAAAACATACAACTGCGAAATATTCAAGTAACTCTGCTTATTTTCTGCTACTGAAGTGTTCTTTTCTCTCCCATTTGCCCACTTTGACAGTGTAGAATTCAAGACTACCAAAGATAGGATATGAGTTTAGTGGCTCATTTTCCAAATTTTCCAAATATGCAGCAAGGCATGAGTACATTCAATAAAGAATGTTGGCTAATAGATAATGAGTGTAAGATGATTAACTTCTTTTTTAAATTTAGCATGTGTATACATCTTTAAAGGGGAGATGCTCTCAATGGGTAGTCTGGAAAAGAAATCATGACAACTATGAGACATATCCTGATGGTTTCTTTTGTTCTGAGCTTGGAGGTAAAATATTGGAGAACACATAGAATTAAACGAAGTTTGAAAATTTGCCCACTCACAAATATCTCATGCCTGTTACCTATTTTCAAATTATGTATACTGCCTATAAATGTGGTTTGTTTATATTTAGCTAAATAAAAGAAACAAGGACATGTTATTTTGGAAATAGAAGAGGTTTTGAAGAGCTCATCAAATGGCTTATTTTATGGAAATTTAAATGTCGTGCACAGAAAATTACTCTTCTGATAGAAATGTCAGTCTCACCACATGCCAAACTTCTCTACCCCCACTATGTTCTGTGGTTCATGCAACCACAGGAATGTTGGTATGAAAATATATAGTTATGTAATGTATGTTGTACTGAGCCATATTGGGGAATTTTATAACACAATATTTATTTATTTATTTATGAACATTTTCCGGGATACTTTTCAGAAGTCACTGCTAGAGCCAAAGTTGTGCTTGTCCTTAGACAGACCTTGTCTGGTGTTCAGTAAATAATCATCTAAATGTGAGCATGATTTTTTATTCTAATACCCATTTCCTTGAATCAATCTGGATGGAAAAGGAAAGTGAACAAAATTGTTCCAGTATGTTATAAACACTCTCATCTTCACGTGGAAATTCTTATTTAAAAACCCTGGAGCCATATTTTTGAAAAAAAAAAAAAAAGAAAGAAAGAGCAGATGTATCAAAATTCTCTCATCTTGATTATGATATTAGAAAATATACGTAGCTTATTTTTTAAAACTAGAGCATCACATCATGATTCTTTAATTAGGATTAACAAAATATATTTTCAGAGTTCATAAAAAATGTGATTGTTTTTCCTCCTGAAAATAATAGGCAGTAGTCAATGTGATTTTCCAGACAAGATGACAATAATTTCTTGGCTTTCATCACATTAGTACCTCTGTGTCAATAATAACAGCATGTTTCCAAGCACTTTTCCCAGAAGGACTTTTCCAAAATACTTGCTATGCTAGTAACTTAAGAGAACACCTGTATTACCTCTTCTTGTCCCTTCCTCCATCCCCCTTTTTCTGGCTCCTGACACACAGCAACAAGGACTTTTCACCAATATCTTTATTCTTTCTGTTTCTCTCTTTCTCTCTGTCTCTCTTCCTGTCTTTGTCTCTCTGCCCAACCCCATATATATATAGACTATATGAAAATAGATATATAATTCTTTTAATTATAATTTTCATGTATTACCATGCAGCATATTATATTATTTAATTATTTATAATAATTAAAATCATTTTAATTTTCTTGTCCAAGATGAATCATCTTTTTAGAAGTAAGTTGCCATGGCAGTTTTGAAAGAGTATGATTTATTCTATTGAAACACCTAATTCTCATGCTTTCACAGTTGGTGGTTTTCAAGCAAAGCAGGTAAAATTTCAAAATTGAATTATGCATCTTGCATGGAAGACAGCTTTTAGCTAAGACCAAGCTATGTCCTGAAACTCAATGGCACAGTCTATGCTGTTTGTTGATTTAAATATGTATTTTTATGCTGTGTGTTATTTCTAGGCTAGAATCACCTTCAAATATTTATATATGAAAATAATCTTAGGAAACACTTTGAGAAAAATCCAAAGAAAGCATAGAATTAGATCATCAAATCTCTCATATACATCCCAGATTGAACCAAATATTAATAATTTAACTGCAGACTGTATATACTGACTTCTTCAGTTAGCTACTAATTTTTTAAAAATTTGGTCTCTTCCAACTATGATAATAATTTTTACATGACAAAGAAAAATTTAAAAGGTCTAAGAAGCTTTTATCCCATTCATTAATACCCACCATAAACATTTATTGAATAGTGTTTAAAATGGAAAATTATCAGTTTAATCTTATTTCATAAAACATTTTTCTCTAGTAGTAACTTTATTTATTAATAATATTAAAAGGGAAAGGTATAAAATAAAATTAAGTGAAGTTGTACTAGATAGAAACTAATTCCTTGACAGTTGAATGCATGCCCTCCTTCTGACTTCCCCATGTAGTACTGAATTTTAATAACTGCAAAAATTAAGCAAGAAAAATAACTACAGTAAAGAGTAGAAGAGCTAACCTGACTTAACTGTGAGGCAAACTTTACAATGTGCATTGAGTAGCAAATGCAACTGTCTTATTGTAAATTTATATTTTATCATAAATCTGAATTTTATGAATATCTATTTTGAGTAGAGTATTCTCACTTACATATTTTATAATTAACTTCAGACTTAAGATGACAGTTTGAACACAAACATTTATTCCCTCTAGGATATTCCCTCTAGAATCCCACTCAAAATGTCAGACGGGGAAGAATTTTTTGCAAAATGAGCAAATATTCCAAGACAGAATGAGAGGGGTTATTAGAATCACAAATTTCAGAAGCTAATAAGCAGGTGGCCAAAAGGGTCTTAACTCAAACCTGATCTCTAAGCCAGGGGAGAAAGCCAACAAGGGACCAATTAAATACTAGCTAACAACCCAAACACACAAAAGATGATAGCACTTGTAACATTGGAGGTGGCAATAAAACTAGGACTAAAAAGAAAAGGATTGATCAAAGATGTCTTAAGATGAAATTAAGAAATGTTCGGATCCTCTTCCATCCTGAGCAGTGAGACCACACCAGCAGAAAACTGAAGATTTAGCTTCTGGAAAATGTGAAGAGAACATCTGCTCTTGGGAATAGCAATGGGGCTGAGAATAGAGACACATTCTGAAAACTGGGGAATCAAGTGAATTCTGAGATCCCCTGCTTTCGTTTCCAGTTATTAAGGGCTCAATTGTGTCTCCACACCACCAAATTCATATGTTGAAATCCTAACCCCCAGTATCTCAGAATATGACTGTATTTGGAAATAAGACCTTTAAAGAGCTGATTAAGTCAAGATGGGGCCTTCGTGGTGGGGGCCTAATCCAGTCTGACTGGTGACCTTATAAGAAGAGGAACCTTGGACATACAGAGAGGGACCAGAGATGCACACACACAGGGGGAAGACCATATGAAGACACAAGGAAGGCAGTCTTGAGCAAGGTAAGAAGATAGCCCTCAGGGGAAAACAAATTTGCTGACACCTTGATCTTGGACTGCTAGTCTCTGGAACTGTGAGAAATAAATTCCTGTTGCTTAAGCCACCCAGTCTCTAGTATTTTGTTATGGCAAGTCTAGCAAACTAATATAACAGTTAACTTCAAGAATACTGGCAAATTCTGGGCAAAAAAAATTGAAAGAGGCTTCTATGGAGACAATGTTGAATGCTACAGCTTCTTAATTCCAATTAAAAAATCAGACAAGGAGTGATATATTTGTCAAAACTTGGATGATATACTTCAGTATTTTCAAAAAGGTAGGTATATAATAAATATATTTGATTCAGTAGAATTAGAAAATTACAATTTTAATCAAATTACTAATTCTTTTATGATTTTCTAAACTCCTTTTTATTGAAGTATAGTTGATTTACAATATTATAGTAGTTTCAGATATGTGTATAGTGATTCAACATTTTCATAGATTATTCTCCATTTAAAGTTATTACAAAATAATGGCTATATCCCTGTGTTGTACAATATATCCTTGTTGCTGATTTATTTTATTTACTTATTTTGTAACATCTTTACTGGAGTATAATTGCTTTACATTGATGTGTTAGTTTCTGCTGCATAAAAAAGTGAATCAGCTATATATATACACATACCCCCATATCCCCTCCCTCTTGCGTCACCCTCCCTATCCCACCCCTCTAGGTGGTCACAAAGCACACAGTTGGTCTCCCTGTGCAATGGGGCTGCTTCCCACTAACTATCTATTTTACATTTGGTAGTGTATATATGCCACTCTCTCACTTTGTCCCAGTTTACCCTTCCCCCTCCCTGTGTCCTCAAGTCCATTCTCTATGTCTGCATCTTTATTCCTGTCCGGGCCCTAGGTTCTTCAGAACCTTTTTTTTTTTTCTTTTTAGATTCCATATATATGTGTTAGCATCCGGTATTTCTTTTTCTCTTTCTGACTTACTTCACTCTGTATGACAGGCTCTAGGTCCGTCCACCTCACTACAAATAACTCAATTTCGTTTCTATTTATGGCTGAGGAATATTCCATTGTATATATGTGCCACATCTTCTTTATCCATTCATGTGTTGATGGACACTTAGGTTGCTTCCATGTTCTGGCTATTGTAAATAGTGCTGCAATGAACACTGTGGTACATGTCTCTTTTTGAATTATGGTTTTCTCAGGGTATATGGCCAGTAGTGGGATTGCTGGGTTACATGGTAGTTCTATTTTGAATTTTTTAAGGAACATCCATACTGTTCTCCATAGTGGCTGTATCAATTTACATTCCCACCGATAGTACAAGAGGGTTCCCTTTTCTCCACACCCTCTCCAGCATTTATTGTTTGTAGATTTTTTGACAGCACCACTTACTGAAGAGGCTGTCTTTTCTCCACTCTATATTCTTGCCTCCTTTATCAAAGATAAGATGACCATATGTACATGGGTTTATCTCTGGGATTTCTATCCTGTTCCATTGATCTATATATCTGTTTTTGTGTCAGTACCATACTGTCTTGATTACTGCAGCTTTGTAGTATAGTCTAAAGTCAGGGAGCCTGATTCCTCCAGCTCCGTTTTTCATTCTCAAGATTGCTTTGGATATTCAGGGTCTTTTGTATTTCCATACAAATTGTAAAATTTTTTGTTCTCGTTTTGTGTAAAATGCCATTGGTAGTTTGATAGGGATTGCACTGAATCTGTAGATTGCCTTGGGTAGTATAGTCATTTTCACAATGTTGATTCTTCCAATCCAAGAACATGGTATATCTCTTCATCTGCTTGTATCATCTTTAATTTCTTTCATCAGGGTCTTACAGTTTTCTGCAAACAGATCTTTTTGTCTTCATACGTAGGTTTATTTGTCGGTGTTTTATTCTTTTTGTTGCAGTGGTAAATGGGAGTGTTTCTTTAATTTCCCTTTCAGATTTTTCATCATTAGTGTATAGGAATGCAAGAGATTTCTGTGCATTCATTACTTTTGTATCCTGCTACCTTACCAAATTCATTGATTAACTCTAGTAGTTTTCTGGTAGCATCTTTAGGATTCTCTATGTATAGTATCATGTCATCTGCAAACAGTGACAGTTTTACTTCTTCTTTTCCGGTTTGGATTCCGTTTATTTCTTTTTCTTCTATGATTGCTTTGGCTAAAGCTTCCAAAACTATGTTGAATAATAGTAGTGAGACTGGGCAACCTTGTCTTCTTCCTGATGTTAGTGGAAAATGCTTCAGTTTTTCACCATTGAGAACGATGTTGGCTGTGTGTTTGTCATATATGGCCTTTATTATGTTGAGGTAAGTTTTCTCTATCCCTACTTTCTGGAGAGTTTTTATCATAAATGGGTGTTGGTTTTTGTTGAAAGGTTTTTCTCCATCTATGAGATTATCATATGGTTTTTATCCTTCTATGTGTTAGTATGGTATATCACATTGATTGATTTGCATGTATTGAAGAATCCTTGCATTCCTGGGATAAACCCCACTTGATCATGATGTATCATCCATTTAATGTGCTGTTGGATTCTGTTAGCTAGTTTTTGTTGAGGATTTTTGCATCTATGTTCATCAGTCATATTGGCCTGTACTTTTCTTTCTTTGTGACGTCTTTGTCTAGTTTTGGTATCAGGATGATGGTGGCCTCATAGAATGAGTTTGGGTGTGTTCCTTCCTCTGATATATTTTGGAAAAGTTTGAGAAGGACAGGTGTTAGCTCTTCTCTAAATGTTTGATGGAATTCGCCTGTGAAGCCATCTGGTCCTAGGCTTCTGTTCATTGGAAGATTTTTAATCACAGTTTCAATTTCAGTGCTTGTGATTGGTCTGTTTATGTTTTCTATTTCTTCCTTGCTCAGTCTCTGAAGGTTGTGCTTTTCTAAGAATCTGTCCATTTCTTCCAGGTTGTTCATTTTATTGGCATATAGTTGCTTGTAGCAATCTCTCATGATCTTTTGTATTTCTGCATTGTCAATTTTTACTTTTCCTTTTTCATTTATAATTGTGTTGACTTGAGTCTTCTCCCTTTTTTTCTTGATGAGTCTGGCTAAAGGTTTATCATTTTGTTTACCTTCTCAAATAATTAGCTTTTAGATTTATTGATCTTTACTATTGTTTCCTTGATTTCTTTTTCATTTATTTCTGATCTGATCTTTATGATTTCTTTCCTTCTGCTAACTTTGGGTTTTTTTTTCTTCTTCTTTCTCTAATTGCTTGAGATGTAAGGTTAGGTTGTTTATTTGAGGTTTTTCTTGTTTGTTGAGGTAGGATTGTATTGCTGTAACCTCCCCTCTTAGAACTGCTTTTGCTGTATCCCATAGATTTTAGGTCATCGTGTTTTCATTGTCATTTGTTTCTAGGTATTTTTGATTTCCTCTTTGATTTCTTCAGTGATCTCTTGGTTATTTAGTAGCGTATTTTTAGTCTCCATGTGTTTGTATTTTTTACAGTTTTTTTCCTGTATTGATATCTAGTCTCATAGCATTGTGGTCAGAAATGATATCTGATATGATTTCAATTTTCTTAAATTTACCAAGGCTTGATTTGTGACCCAGGATATGATCTATCTTGGAGAATATTCCATGAGCACTTGAGAAGAAAGTGTATTCTGTTGTTTTTGGATGGAATGTCCTATAAATATCATTTAAGTCCATCTTGTTTACTGTGTCATTTAAAGCTTGTGTTTCCTTATTTATTTTCATTTCAGTTGATCTGTCCATTGGTGAAAGTGGGGTGTTAAATTCCCCTACTATGATTGTGTTATTGTCGATTTCCCCTTTTATGGCTGTTAGCATTTGCCTTGTGTATTGAG
>NC_041225.1:57732469-57748825 GCF_002837175.3 Physeter macrocephalus
TTTTCCTTCTCTTGTGTTTCTTGCCTAGAGAAGTTCCTTTAGCATTTGTTGTAAAGCTGGTTTGGTGGTGCTGAATTCTCTTAGCTTTTGCTTTCCTGGAAGGGTTTTAGTTTCTCCATTGAATCTGAATGAGATCCTTGCTGAGTAGAGTAATCTTGGTTGTAGGTTTTTCCTTTTCATCACTTTCAATATACCCTGCCACTCCCTTCTGGCTTGCAGAGTTTCTGCTGAAAGATCAGCTGTTAACCTTATGGGGATTCTCTTGTATGTTATTTGTTGCTTTTCCCTTGCTGCTTTTAATATATTTTCTTTCTTTTTAATTTTTGATAATTTGATTAATATGTGTCTTGGCATATTTCTCCTTGGATTTATCCTGTATGGGACTCTCTGCAGTTCCTGGACTCAATTGACTATTTCCTTTCCCATATTAGGGAAGTTTTCAACTATAATCTCTTCAAATATTTTCTCAGACCCATTCTTTTTCTCTTCTTCTTCTGGGACCCTTATAATTCGAATGTTGGTGCATTTATTTTTTCCCAAAGGTCTCTGAGACCGTCTTCAATTCTTTTCATTGTTATTTCTTTATTCTGCTCTGTGGTAGTTATTTCCACTATTTTATCTTCCAGGTCACTTATCTGTTCTTCTGCCTTAGTTATTCTGCTATTGATTCCTTCTAGAGAATTTTAAATTTCATTTATTGTGTTGTTCATCATTGTTTATTTGCTCTTTAGTTCTTCTAGGTCCTGTTAAACGTTTCTTTTTTTTTTCTCCATTCTATTTCCAAGATTTTGGATCATCTTTACTATCATTATTCTGAATTCTTTTTCAGGTAGACTGCTTATTTCCTCTTCATTTGTTTGGTCTGGTGGTTTTTACCTTGCTCCTTTATCTGCTGCATATTTCTGTCTTCTCATTTTGCTTAACTTACTGTGTCTGGGGTCTCCTTTTTGCAGGCTACACGTTCATAGTTCCTGTTGTTTTTGGTGTCTGCCTCCAATGAGTAAGGTTGGTTCAGTGGGTCGTGTAGGCTTCCTGGTGGAACGGACTGGTGCCTGTGTTCTGGTGGATGAGGTTGGATCTTGTCTTTCTGGTGGGCAGGACTGCATCTGTTGGTGTGTTTTGGGGTGCCTGTGAACTTATTATGATTTTAGGCATCCTCTCTGCTAATGGGTGGGGTTGTGTTCCTGTCTTGCTAGTTGTTTGGCATGGGGTGTCCAGTACTGGAGCTTGCTGGTCTTTGAGTGGAGCTGGGTCTTAGCGTTGAGAGTGAGATCTCGTGGAGAGCTCTCACTTCATTGATGAGAGCTCTCATCTCATTGATATTATGTGGACCCAGAGGTCTCTGGTGGTTCAATGTCCTGAACTCAGCTCTCTCACCTCAGAGGCTCAGTGCCAGAACATCAGTACACTGTCATCCACATGGCTCAGAAGAAAAGGGAGAAAAGAAAGAAAAGAAAGAAAGAAAGAAAGAAAGAAAGAAAGAAAGAAAGAAAGAAAGAAAGAAGAAAAAAATAAAGTTATTAAAATAAAAAATTAAAAAGTATATTGTTAAAATAAAAAAAAAACTTTAAAAGGCATTAAAAAAAAAGAGAAGAGACCAACCAAACCAATAAACAAATCCACCAATGGTAACAAGCCCTAAAAACTAAGCTAAGATAAATACAAAAATCAGAAACTACTCAGTCACATATAGCAAACCCCAAGTCTACAATTGCTCCCAAAGTCCACTGCCTCAATTTTTGGATGATTCATTGTCTATTCAGGTATTCCACAGATGCAGGGTACATCAAGTTGTTTGTGGGGTTTAATCCGCTGCTCCTGATGCTGCTGGGAGAGATTTCCCTTTCTCGTCTTCGTTCGCACAGCTCCTGGTGATCAGCTTTGGATTTGGCCCATCCTCTGCAAGTAGGTCACCCTCTGGCTTCTGTTCTTCGCCCATACAGAAGGGGGTTAAAGGAGAGGCTAATGAGGGGGCTCTGGCTCACTCAGGCCGGGGGGGGTGGAGGGAGGGGTGCAGAATATGGGCTGAGCCTGTGGCAGCAGAGGCCGCCATGACATTGCAACAGCCTGAGGCATGCCATTTGTTCTCTCGGGGAAGTTGTCCCTGCATCACGGGTCCCTGGCACTGGTGGACTGCATAGGCTCCCTGGAGGGGAGGTGTGGATAGTGACCTGTGCTTGCACACAGGCTTCTTGGTGCAGCATCAGCCTTAGCGTTTCATGCCCATCTCTGGTGTCCGTGCTGATAGCCGCAGCTCGCGCTTGTCTCTGGAGCTCGTTTAGGTGGTGTTCTGGTTCTCCTCTCTTCACGCACCCTGTAACAATGGTCTCTCGCCTCTTAGGCAGTTCGAGGCTTTTTCCTGGACTCCCTCCCGGCTAGCTATGGCGCACTAGCCCCCTTCAGGCTGTGTTCACGCAGCCAACCCCAGTCCTCTCTCTGGGATCTGACCTCCGAAGCCCGAGCCTCAGCTCCCAGCCCCCACCCACCCCAGTGGGGGAGCAGACAAGCCTCTCAGGCTGGTGACTGCTGGCCAGCACTGATCCTCCGTGCGGGAATTTCTCTGCTTTGCCCTCTGCACCCCTGTTGCTGCGCTCTCCTCCATGGCTCCGAAGCTTCCCCCCTGACCACACCCTGTTTCCACCAGTGAAGGGGCTTCCTAGTGTGTGGAAACTTTTCCTCCTTCACAGCTCCCTCTCAGTGGTGCAGGTCCCGTCCCTATACTTGTGTCCGTTTTTCCTTTTTTCTTTTGCCCTACCCAGGTACGTGGGGAGTTTCTTGTCTTTTGGGAAGTCTGAGGTCTTCTGCCAGCTTTCAGTAGGTGTTCTGTAGGAGTTGTTCCACATGTAGATGTAGTTTTGATGTATTTGTGGGGAGGAAGGTGATCTCCACATCTACTCCTCTGCCATCTTGAAGGTCCTCTGCTTATTTATTTTATACATAGTAGTTTGTATTTCTTAAATCCCTACACCTATAGTGCCCTCCCACCCTTCCCTCTCCACTGGTAACCACTAGTTTGTTCTCTTTATATGTGAGTCTGTTTGTTTTGTTACATTCATTCATTTGTTTTATTTTTTAGATTCCACATATAAATGGTAACATAGAGTATTTGTCGTTCTCTGTCTGACTGCACTAAGCATAATACCCTCTAGGTCCATCCACATTGTTGAAAATGGCAGACTTTCATTCTTTTTTATGGCTGAGTAATATTCCACTGTATGTATATACCACATCTTTTTAATCCATTCATCTGTTGTTGGACATTTAGATTGCTTCCACATCTTGCCTATTGTAAATAATGCTGCTATGAACATTGGGGTGCATATATCTTTTCAAATTAGTGTTTTCATTTTTTTAGGATGTATTCCCAGGAGTGGAATTCCTGGATCATATGGTAGTTCTAGTTTTAGTTTTTTTGAAGAACCTCCATATTGCTTTCCATAGTGGCTACACAAACTTACATTCCCACCAACAGTGTAATAGGGTTCCCTTTTCTCCACATCCTTTCCCACACTTGTTATTTGTGGTCTTTGTGATGATAACCATTCTGACAGGTGTGAGGTGATAGCTCATTGTGGTTTTTTCATTGTGGTGCTGTCACTATTTTCATATGACATGATACTATAAACAGAAAATCCTAAAGTCTTCACCAAAAAACTATTAGAACTAATAAGTGAATTCAGTAAAGTTGCAGGATACAAGATTAATATACAAAAACCTGTTGCTTTTCTAGACACTAATAATGAACTATCAGAGAAAACAAGAAAATGATCTTATTTAAAATCACATCAAATGGAATAAAATACCTAGGAATGAACTTAACCAAGGAGGTGAAAGACCTATAATCTGAAAACTATACAACGTTGATGAAGGAAATTGAAGATGATACACAGAAATTGAAAGATATTCCATGTTTGTGGATCGGAAGAATTAATATTATTAAAATGTCCATACTACCCAAAGCAGTCTACAGATTTAATGCAATCCCTTATCAAAATACTCATGATGTTTTTCAGATAACTGTAGCAAATAATTCTAAAATTTATGTGGAACCACAAAGGACCCCGAATTGCCAAAGCAATCTTGAGAAAAAGGAACAAAGCTGGAGGTATCAGACTCCCTAACTTCAAGTTATACTACAAAACTACAGTAATCAAGACAACATTTTACTGGCACAAAAACAGACGCATAGGTTAGTGGAACAGAATAGAGAGTCCAGAAATAAACCCAAGCACTTATGGTCAATTAATCTAAGACCATGGAGGCAAGAATATACAATGGAAAAAAGTATCTTCAGTAAGTGGTGACGGGAAAACTGAACAGCTACATGTAAAAGAATGAAATTAGAATATTTCCTCACACCATATACAAAAATAAACTAAAAATGGATTAAAGACTTAAATGTAAGACCTGAAACCATAAAACTCCTAGAAAAGAACATAGGCAGAACACTCTGACACAAATTGTAGAAATACTTTTTTAGATCTGTCCCCAAAGGCAAAAGAAACAAAAATAAAAATAAACAAATGGAACATAAATAACCTAAAAGCTTTTGCCCAACAAAGGAAACCATCCACAAGATGAAAAGGCAACTTACTGAATGGGAGAAAATATTTGTAAATGAGATGACTGATAAGGGGTTAATATCCAAAATATATAAACAGCTTAATATAAAAAGCAAACAACCCGATGAGAAAAATTGTCAGAATACCGTAATAGACATTTTTCCAAAGAAGAGATACAGATGACCAACAGGCACATGAAAATATGCTCAACATGGCTAACCATCAAAGACATTTTCTAAACATTTTGTGTTGCATGTAAAATTTCCTGTGAAATTCTTACATTATACCCATTTAAACATTTCATTACATTATTTTGGTGTGTGTTTTAGAAATCAAATTTTAAAATGTATAAGAACTTTAAGAATTACATCTGTCTTTGATGATCTGTCAAGTATCAGATGGTATGATTAGCAATATTATTTAGAGAAGTATTTATAGATCACATTTTAAATGATCTAAACCAAAATGCAACTAATGGATCACCTAGCCTAACTTTGTCAATTTAACAATAAGTTAACTATGATCAAGAGAAACATGCAGGCAGAAAGTGAAAATGAAATACATATGTTATCAAAATATCTCTTTGCCTTTCTCCATATTGGGTCTAATGCAGCTTTCACACATTTGCATGATTTTTGTTTTTAAAGATTTATGAATTCATCAGAAAATGTTAAAAATGTTAAAAATATAAACATACAAATATGTTAATGTTGAATAGTAATTCTCTGTACCTTAGTACACAAATTTTCCCCATTTTAACCTTCTTATGTTAATATTCCAGAAATGTATAGATGTTTGTATCTCTACATATGTTGCATATTGCTCTATTACAGTTTTTTACTTAGTGTCATCTTCATTAAAATGCAATTATCTGAATGGATATCTTATTATATATACTATAGTGAACACTTAATCAGAATAGATATCCAGTCTTATTCATAATTGTTCTCTTAACAGTTCTAGTAATCTTTCACAAATTAGTTATAAGGTAGATTACATAAAATTAAGAAGTAAACTGATGAGATTACTGAAGAGACCTTATGAACCAGATGAATGAATTCAAAGCAACTGGGTGGGGTAGTTGTAACTGTTAAATCAGAGCAGTAGGATTCAATATATCTTCAAGTGGCCAGACAAATGTCAATTTTCATTGTCTGAGATAAGTGGATGCCTGAGAGATGCATCACCAGCAGGACCTTGGAGAGCTCTATGGTTTGCAGTCCATCTGCTCCAGGCTGCAGCTGGGTTGATTTCATCCTTGTGGAGTTAGACTCAATAGGCTTAAATGTATTCCAACCAATTATTGGTATTACTGGGCCTATTGAAACAGGTTACAAATCCAGGAGTCTTAAACTTTATGGGTTTCTCCAGAAATCACTCATTTTTGGAGAACTTAAATATAAGTTTAGGGAGGTGGGGGGAGGTACTCACAATCAAGGAAACCTATTTAAAGCCTTAAGACTGTGTGTGTGTATGTATAAAGTTTTATTTAAATAGAAAAATAAAACAGCAAATAATACACTAAATAGCGACTTATATATCTAAAGATTAAAAATGAGAGTAATATAAACTATATTTTTCTCCTTGCTTCCTAGAGATTTTTGAGTGTCCCTTCTTTTGAGGTCAGAGGAGATAATTTAAATTCTTTTTGTACTGTTGGAAAACTAACTATTTTATGAATGTTCAAATAATCATATGAGGGTCCTAATTTTCTTTCATAAAGAAAATACATTACCAAGTTTGTTACCACTAGAAGAATTCTTATCCTACCCTCTTTGGTTTTCAGGAGTGTGAGAACAGTAAGATCAAGGCAAATAAAAAAAAAAAAGCTGACTTCCCTTCTTAAAGGCAGCATTCATAATCTGACACTATATTTTTATAGAGAGGAGCTGATATGCTTTTTTCCTAAAATATGACATTCAAAAATAGAATATAAAGATTATGTCTGTATGAATGCTAATATCCCAGTCATTGTGCTAAGCACTTTAAGTGATGCTTTCCGCATTGCAAATTTTAGCATAACTTCCTTTGCATCTCATATAAATCTAGGTGTAAAAACAAACACCAAAAACAGAAATTGGGGTAATTCATTTTTGCAACTAGATTTTGGTAATAATTTGATAAGTTACAACACAGTCTAAAATCTACTGACTAGATATACATACAAGTTCTGCCTTATTACAGATAGAAATATGTACTCATTACCAATTGGCCTATAGGTAATATGCAAGTACCTATTGAAGTCATTTTAGTTATTGGGTGCAGTAGAATAAAATACAGCCAGGTTTAAATTTTTATTCCATATTATCTTGGACAATTTTGTTAATTTCTCAGCCTAATTTTGGTCATCCATAAAATGAGGATATGTATATCCAACTTATACAGTTATAATGAAGATTGAAAGAGAAAGTGTAAGTGAAAGGATGCAGCCCATAGTAGAGTCTCATCACTCATAAGTTAGATTCCTCCACACACTCTCTCATTCTTCCCTGTGATACATATCAGAAGAAACTGTAGTAGTTTGCAATTCCCTCTAAGATAACTCAGGTTACTGGGTTACTAGCCTTAGAAAATGCAAATGAGTCCTTTCTGGGCACAGGGTTGAGTGGGCCTACAAAATGCTGTGTAGTGGTGTGTAGTGGATAAAATGTGTCCTCCATTTCCCTCTGTATTCCACAGTTCTGTGCCCTCACAGAAGCACAACCTCTCCTCTCCTCAGGCACCCACTGGTGAGCCCTCTTCTCCATCCCACCTTGATCCACATGGGTGTATTATTGCCAAGTGGTGAGAATAGGATGTCTCTAATTGTCTGCCATATTGACATGCTAGTAGGGAGCAAGTTGTCATGTTAGTCCATCTTCAACTGATTCCTGTTATTCCCAATGGGCCTCAGTTTCCTCATTATTGGAAAAAATGAATACATAGCTGGAGAAGTAGAGGCATGGTTACATTCCATTTCATTACCTTAGTGGGGAAATAGTCAGAAAGCAAATATGATTAAAAGGATTGGAGAGGAATGTGGAGAATTGATAATGACACATTAGCTGATAATAGCAACTAATAAAACATGCTATGATTTCTTTAATGTCTGTATTCTTCACTAGATCATAACCTTTCAGGAGCAGGATTTGTGTCTGTTTTACTCACAATCTTAATTTTCTACATGGACAGATAGGTATAAAATATACATTCATGAAATGAATACATGTGCTTACGGATACATTATATTGGGGTAAATATGTATAACTAGTAAAATGATATGCAAAATAAAAACAATGTGGGATAATGAGTGTTTTGATCTTTTAGCCAAATTTAAAGTGCTGTATTTCTTTTTTTTAAATACTTTAAATGATGATAAGAAAATATGGGATGAAATCTAAAATCTATTCCAGCTCTAAATACTAGGGTGAGAAATTTTGGAGGACAGAGGTCTCTTTCTGTCACCTTTTGTAAATCAATTATACTTCAATAAAATAAATTAAAAGAAAAAGAAAAAAGTCACATTGCTGGGAATCACTCAAAGAACTTGCCTTTATAACGAAAAAAAATAGTTTGCTGCACCATTGCCAAAACCATCCTCCAAGAACTGTGATGTGAGATCCATCTTGCAACCCTTAGACTGTGCTTCCCTCACCATTGTTTCCATTATGAATTTCCAGTTTTAATTTGTCTTCTTACATCAACATCTTCGAAATCTCAGCCTTGCTATTACTTGCCATTAAGCTTGTGCTGATGCAATCTGCCTGTTCTTTTACGTGGCAACAAAATCACCACATTTCAATTGTTATTAATCCATTTTAAAAGTTGAGGAGTGCCAAGGAGAATACTTTTATTTCTCATTCAGTATGTTTTTGAGACAGGAATTTCTTGAATGTTTCTACGGCAACATATTGCCAAAAAAGGAAAGAAGCATTGATGTAAGCCTGGCCTCATGCCATTGAGTTACTGGCCCGTTAAAATTGTTAATTATTTGAAATTAAGTTCAAGTTCACAAAGACTTTATCATTCTTCCTTTTAGAAAACTTCTTCACAAGTAAAGACTCACAAAGATAAGAAAATTAAATTTTATTAAGAAAGTTAGTTTGTGAACTTGTCAGATTGATTCTTAAAAATATTATAGCCAAATAGCTCATCTTTTCTATAGGTGTCTTTGAGTCAAAATCATTTTTTTTGACTTGTTAATCTTTTCAGTGCATTCAAAATCAAAGGTGTTTGAAATCTTTACAATCAGTAACCATTTATTTTAAGTAAATAGTATTTAAAAAGTAAGATCATCTGAAAATAAGGTATCAATTGAAATGATTAAAATTAAAATGTATCTGATTTAGAAGTAGAATAAAAGATGTTGATTTAGGGTTGTATCAAATAATTACATATTATCTTAAGTATTATGGTTATAGGATTAAGGAGTGAAGTTATTCTGGAAAAATTTTACATAAATAAAATGTCAGCATTTTTAACTTAAATGATCAATATATGACAGTTATGATAAGAGCTTGTTTGTGTGACTATGCCTACATTGATGAGCTTGTCATGTGTTTTACTCTATTTTGCATTAAATGTGTACATTCTTTCCTGTGTGAGTTTGTTTTCTATTAAGTAATTTTCCCCTTCACTTTCTTAAAATACAGAAGACAGTATAAAAAACAAAATAGAGAGTTTTCTTAAATATATTGTAGTAAAGAGAAACATGGCAGATCTAAGTAGGCTGGTGTGGAAAATATGTAATTAAAGACAAAACAAAAGGTCACTCTGACTCTTCTTTTAATTTAGAGGAAGTATATTGGTGAAGAAATTCAGTTATTTATGAGAACATTTTAGAAATTAATAAACGCAGCTTATACCGTATCTATGTTTCCTTACTGTATATAGAATTACAAAAACAAGTTCAAAGGAAAAAATAATAAGTATTTTTATTTTTATTAATAGGTCACTGTGGAGTAAGCCAGACTTAAGAAGATCTATAAAATCTTAAAAATTTATTTTTATTTATTATTTATGCATTAAAATTTTTTATTGTTATAATTAACATATAGTATTATATAGTTTCAGGTTACAACACAGTGATTTTATATTTTTATTCATTATGAAATGATCACCACAATAAGTCCAGTTACCATCTGTCACCATGTAAAATTGTTACAGTATCATTGACTATATTCCCTATGTGTACATTACATCCGCATGACTTATTTTAAAACTGGAAGTTTGTGCCTCTTAATCCCCTTCACCTATTTTGCTGGTTCCCCCACCCTCCTCCTTTCTGGCAACCACCAGCATGTTCTCTGTATCTACGAGTATGTTTCTGGGTTTTCTTGCTGTTTTTTTTTTTTTTTAAGATTCCACATATAAATTAAATCATACAGTGATTTTTTTTTTCCTCTGTCTGAGAACCCTTGAACACTGTTGGTGCGAATGTAAATTGGTGCAGCCACGGTGGAACACAGTATGGAGTTTCCCCCAGAAACTAAAAATAAAACTACCATATGATCTAGCAGTTCCACTTCTGGGTATTTATCCAAAGAAATTGAAAACACTAAATCGAAAACATATGTATGTTATGTTCATAGCAGCACTATTTACAATAGCCAAGATATGGAAGCAACCTAAGTGCCTGTCAATAGATGAATGGATAAAGAAGATATGGTATATCTACACACTAATGCAATACTACTCAGCCATAATAAAGAATAAAAACTTCCATTTGCAGCAACATGGATGAACCTGGAGGATATTATGCTACATGAAATAAATCAGACAACAATATTTTCTTATTTCTAATCGTGGCCTGTTCTCTTCCACTTAGAGAAGACCCTTTAACATTCCTTTTATGGCTAATTTAATGGTGATGAACTCCTTTAGCTTTGCTTGTCTGGGAAACACTTTATCTCTCCTATCTCTTCTGAATGATAACCTTGCTGGATAGAGTATTCTAGGTTGTCAGTATTTTTCCTTTCAGCACTTTAAATATATCCTGCCACTCCCTTCTGGCCTGTAAAGTTTCTGCTGAAAAAGCTAATAATAGTCTTGTGGAGTTCCCTTTATATGTGATTAGTTGTTTTTCTCTTGCTGCCTTAAAGATTCTCTGTCTTTAACTTTTGCCCTATTGATTATACTGTCTTGGTGTGGCTCTCTTTAGGTTCATCTTGTTTGAGACTCTCTGTGTTTTCTGTGCCTGAATGTTTCCTTCCCCAGGTTAGGGAAGTTTTCTTTAAATAAGTTTTCTATCCCTTTATCTCTCTTTTCTCCTGCCCCCCTTTAATGAGAATATTATTATGCGTGATGTTTCCTAGAGATCCCTTGAAGTTTTCTCATTTGAAAACAATTCTTTGTTCTTTTTGGTGTTCTGATTGGGTGATTTCCACTATTCTATCGTCTAGATTCCTTATCCATTCTTCTGTTATCATCTAGCCTGCTGTTGAGTCCCTCTATTATATATATATTTTTTAATTTCAGTCATTATATTCTTAAGCTCTGATTGGTTCTTTCTTATATTTTCCAAGTCTTTGTTGAAGCTCTGAGTTCCTTCCTTTTTCTCCAGAGTTCAGTGATCATCCTTATGACCACTTCTTTACCCTGTTTCATTAGGGATTTTTTCTGGGTTTTATTTTGTTCTTTCATTTGGAACAATTCCCGTCTCATTTTGTTTGACTTTCGGTTTCTGTTTCTATAAATCAGGTGAAACCGCTACCTCTCTTGGTCTTGAAGGAGTGGCTTTGTGAAGATTGCTTGCACCTGGCGGCCTTGGCCGACTGGCCGGAGCTGGAGCATGTGTGAGCCAGAAGCAGTCCCTGGGGAGGACTACACCTGAAGCCACTTTGGTGGGGCAGCTGGTGGTGGGGCAGGCACAAGTCAGGCGAGTCCTGGGGAGGCTCAAACAATGCCCGCTTGCTGCTGCATTCAACCCCGAGAGTTCCAGCAGTTCCCTGACAGTTTGCGGAAGCTCTAAGGTTAGTAAATGAATTTCCTTCCAATATAATGTAGATGCCCTTTAAAGTGCTGTTTCTTTCGATGTATCCCAGCATGGGTGAGTCTGTGCTCGGGTCTCTCAGCAATATCCCTCTGTACTGCAGGTCGCTGCAACAAGGATACGTGGATACCGTTTCTCTGTCTTTCCTACCTGTTTCTATGTGGTCCTTCTCTGCGCAGTAGCTGTTCAATCAGCCCTCAGGTCTTCTTCAGGAAGAATTGCTCTATTTGTAGGTGTAGATTCAGTGTGTTCAGGGGAGGTGAGCGCTGGGTCTTCCCTCACCACCATCTTGGATCATTCTTTCTACAAAATCTTTATTGCTTAGATGCCAAACTCTATTAAACAAAATTTTGTAAAGGCTCTAATTTTTACATTACACCCCTTCCATATGAAAATACTGACATAAAATCTTTCAATCAGTACCATATTGCTTCAGCAAAGTATTATTTTTCCAAATGACCACAGCTAGAACTAGAGTTCTTCTAAATTATTGTTAACTGAAAATTTATTTATAACAAGAACTTGTTAGTATTACATTAAAACAAAATAAGAATGCAAAATTTATATTTTTTTATCACATTGATTGAATGGGTGGGGACATATTACTTCTTCACTATAAACTTCATATTTAAATGTTATCCCCAAAGTAGATTTTTAATCTATGATGTCTAATCCATTTTAAGCCATGTTTAAAGATATATCTGGATATAAGAATGAGAGCTTATGGTTCTACCTTTTTCCTGTGATCCATATGAGAAATTCAAATATCCCATTAAAGGGAACTTAAGGGCAAGTGGGGCAGCATGATGGTGTAGGTAAAGGTGGGATAAATAGAGGAGAAACAAAGAAAATGGAGACAGAAATCTCAGAGTGAGATGGAACTAATTTATTCAAAAGCCCTTTCAATAATGACTGCGGTGGACTGTATGGCAGAAGCTCCATCTCATGGATCACATCCAAAAATGAAGTTTTCTCTTGGCCTCTTCCTTGGGCATAGAGGAGCGTTTGAGTGTTTTCTCTGTTGTGACCTCTTGCCCTCAGAAGAAGCTGGTGTCATCTTGGCAACAATACCATGTTATTTTGCTAGCCAGGTCCTCCAGAACTAAAGCGATGAATTACAAAACCCCTTTATTCTTCTACAGACAACAATAATAGATGAAACGTGTTAGGCAACAGAAAGGCTGAAGTTTCTAGGAGGTCACATATATCAGATATATTATTTCCTTAACAAGTTTAGTGAAATAAATTTGAATTTTGATACGTACCAGGATGAACACAGAGAACACTTTGTTATCAGATGATTTAATGAGAATTGGAGATGATCCTCCACAGACGATTGATTATAGCTAGGATAATTCTAGCAAGCAGACTTTTGAAATATCAGGTTTTGTTTGTTACCTTAAAAATTCTCTTACACTATTCCTTAAAAATAGATGGGGACAAAATTCTACCGTGCAGCTTTTAAATATTTTCGTCTACAGAGGCTCTTATTTTATGGCCAAAAGATAACTGTGCAGTAGACATCTTTATTTATTGAGGGTGAATCTCTGGCCTGAGGATGTCTTATAAAGTTTGCAAGCAGCAAGCAAAGGGGGAGCTTGGACAAGAACGACTGATTTTTAGCTGTGTGTGTGTGTGTGTGTGTGTGTCCTAACACTTGAAGTTTTATTCCTAGTCGAGCTATGTTGTTCAGATTAATCACGTTGACAAAACTGTTGCAGTTGCAATTTGGAGGATTCCTCACTTTATTATTTACGTATTTTGTTTGTTTATGATGGCTGTCATTTTTGTCTTCCTGATCTATAATTCCTGATCTAGAAACGAGTTACTCTTATCAAATAGCTCCTTGCAGAAGGAGTACAGCTATTTTCAGCAATAACGCTAAACTTGGGTAGTTCTCCTGCCTGACTTTAGTTCTGTACTTATGCTTTCTTCCAAAGTGGTAGGTCAGTAAGGTTAGGGGTGGTCAGTGAAGCTGGAGAAAAGCAGAGGAAGAAGAGAAAAACTGTACAGTGTTTCAGAGCGTATGGAGGAGAGAACTTCCAAATATATAACCTATATATTTCCATGGTAGTTTAAAGTATTATGCAAGAGTTTAGTTAATTTAAATTATTTGTGTATAAAATTGGTAAAATGCTGATGCTATTTACGTGTATAGAATAAGAACCCTCCATCTGAAAGGTTTTATGTCAAAGTGTATCAGGTCAGGCAGTAATAAGTAACACTGAGGTGAGACACAGGAATTGAAAAGTTAACAAACACAGGGACTTAATGAAGGGAACTATGCTTCAAGAACTGTGTGTCTGTGAGTATTCTTTTTTTTTTTTTTTTTTTCTCGCGGTACGCGGGCCTCTCACTGTTGCGGCCTCTCCCGTTGCGGAGCACAGGCTCCGGACGCGCAAGCCCAGCGGCCATGGCTCACGGGCCCAGCCGCTCCGCGGCACGTGGGATCCTCCCGGACCGGGGCGCGAACCCGCTTCCCCTGCATCGGCAGGCGGACTCCCAACCAATGCGCCACCAGGGAAGCCCTGTGAGTATTCTTATATGTTCTATTACAGTTTCCAGAAGTTGGAGTAGAAAACAAACGTAGCATTAAGAGGTGCCTGAACTGAGAACACATGGAAAATGCACATGCATTTACTCAGTTCAATTACTATCAAAACCTTCCTGTGTAGTGAGCTCAATTCACCCTCCTAGGTTTCTCTGGTATTAGGTTATAAATTGTATAAGAAAATTTCATGGTATGATTGATTTTAACTTATGAAAATTTGATATAGTCTGGAAACTTCTATATATAGGATTTTGCTGATTTCAGATACAAATGTAAATTAATATTCGCAGCTACATATTATAAAATATTTATTAAATGTCTGTACTCTACTTTTCTTCAACACATAGCCAGTAATAGCCAGGCTTTCCTGTAAATTTAATTGACAGTCTACTTCAGAAATCTGTCAAGTTTCTTGAAAGCAGGGACTTTATGTTATTTGGATTATATTTCTGGCATCAAATGCAAACCTGAATTTCAAGTACAGAAACAATATGTTTTTGTACAAATATGTTTATATTCTAATCTTCTGTGTATCTAGGAATAAGCACTGATTTTTCAAGCATTAATCTACATTATCTAATATTGTACATCAACTATACCTTAATAGAAAAGTAAACTATAAATGTACATTTATTGTCAGAAATTTAAACTAAGTAGAATTATTTTGATTAGCAGTTAGTAATTTTTTTTCTGTAAAACGCTAGGTAGTGAATTTTAGAGGTTCTTTGGCTGTAAAATCTCTGTTGTAACTACTCAACCTGAAGTTGTAGTGCAAAAGCAGCCGCAGAAAATACCTAAACAAATGGGTATGGCTGTGTTCTGATAAAACTCTATTGACAAAAACAGGTGGCAGAGTGGACTTGGCCAATGGTTTACCTACTGCTGGTTTGTTTATATCATTAACAATATTCATTTCCCATCCTTTTCAATCTCACTCCTTGCCTGAGTGATAACCACTGCTAAAAATTTCCTATATATACCTTCAAATAGGTTTCCATGCATGTAGACATATAAAACTCCTTTACACAAATAGAAACATGTTAAGTGACATGTCTGTTCACTTGATCTTTTTCACTTACTATTGGAGATCTCGCCATACTTATACGGGTAGATCTACATAGTTCTTTTAACTGGCGCCTATTATTTTACTGTATATATGCTCTACAAGTTATTCTAAGTCATCCCCCGCTGATAGAATTTTAGATTGTTTTAGTTTTTGATATGTCAGGTAATGCTAAGAATGTATATTCTCATTCACAGAATTATACCTTGATCAGTTACTATTGCTGCATGACAAATCACCCCAGTGGCTAGTGGCTTAAAAACAACAACAATCATTTTGTTGTCTCTCAGGTTTCCTGTGGGTCAGGAATTTGGAAAGGACTTTGATGGGCAATTCTAGCTCAAGGTCTCTCTTGCAGCTGCAGTCAGTTAGTGGCTGGAACTAGAAGAGAAAAGGTATAGAGCAGCTGGAGGACTAGCCGGGCAAGACTTTGTCATATTTTCTCAGGGCTTCTCCATGTGGTCACTTCATGTGGACTAGTTTGACTTCCTTATAGCATGGTGCCCCAGGGTGGTCAAATTGCTTTACATGACAGTTAATGGCTCTGAGAGCTAGGACTTCAGTAAGCAAGGTGCATGTCATAGCACTTTTGTGATCTATCTTCAAAATTCACATAATGTTACTTCTTTTGTACACTAATAGTCACAAAAGTGGGCTCAGTTTCATACATTTCTTCTATGAGGCTTGTCTTTTAATTGTCAGGGTTTGCTTGAATATAAACTTTTTTCAAAAAATTGAAATATAGTTGATTTAAAATATTGTGTTAGTTTTTATAGTTTTTAATTTTTAATTTTTTTTTGTTGTGTTAGTTTTAATTCATGCACTTTGGAGTTTCTACTGAGATTGCCAAATTAACATTTGTTTTGCACTTTGAGTCATTTCATCAGTGAACATAGTGAATCTCTCCATTTATTTAAATTCAATAAAGTTGTATGATACACTTTGTAGCATATGGTCATGCACATGTTTTGTTAGATTTATTTTTAATTGCTTATGATTGATTGCTAATATAAGATGTACTTCAAAAACCATTTCTCGGGCTTCCCTGGTGGTGCAGTGGTTGAGAATCTGCCTGCCGATGCAGGGGACACGGGTACGTGCCCCAGTCCGGGAAAATCCCACATGCCGCGGAGCGGCTGGGCCCGTGAGCCATGGCCGCTGAGCCTGCGCGTCCGGAGCCTGTGCTCCGCAACGGGAGAGGCCACAACGG